>NC_091124.1:4910000-5210000 GCF_040183065.1 Periplaneta americana | reverse complement strand
TATAGCAATGTCAAATTCACGGTGTAAAAATGCTTAAAGTGGGGTAAATTTAGAAGCATACGGGATCAAGGGTTCTTTTCTCGTTTAAATCAAGGATGTATAGACGAAATGTAAAAGTGATATTAATGACAAGAGTTTCACAAGCGTACAAAATTTGTCTATTCTTATCCCGCTCCATTACCCGTGCCCCGCTGTACCAGACGTCACAAAGCGCATACATATTTATATCAATTTCGAGGAGCCACCCGCGCCAAGACCTAGGGCAGATGGCTCAGCCACACACAAGAATTTCTGGCGGTCATGGCCACTGAGTCCTTCAGTTTCCTCAAGTCGGAGCGGATTTATATGTAATTGTTTCTGGTTTGTCATCCAGTCGCGACGGACAATTGCTGTAACGGCCGTGATCAAAACAACTGCCATTTCTCTACTTTGTTTCGTCCTTTACTGATTTCCAGTTCTGTGGAAGCACAGATATTTTTAATATGTTAGAGCAGCGGTGGCAAAAATGTAATCGTGCGCCGAGCCACTGTGTAACCTGCAACGTGCATAGCACCTATGGAGGGAGGCGGACTCCCGAAGGGAAAGTAAAGCAACTGTCTGACATTAACGGATTTTCATTTTCCTTACGTCAAGCACTTAAATATAATTTTATACAGTACAAGGCTACAACTAATGTTTAGTACGTGTAACGAAGAAAGAAATGAATAAGAAAACATAGGACACAATATCACAACCTAAAATTAACTGTCTTGAATGTCTCTGCGAGAGAGTTTCAAAATCAGGAATTATGTCACTTACTGCCAGTCGTAATTAATCACGAAGGTATTTGTCTGTCAGTCGTGATCTAAATTTGGTTTTTACTATTTTAATTGTTGAAAATAATTTTTCACAAACGTAAGTTGTAGCGAATAAGGCTTCAACAGAACAAGCGAAAGAACGAAGCGATTTATTTTTTGGCAAAGATTTTAAAGTTCAACATTTGTCAAGTCCTTACACCTAGCCTTCATTTGACATCACATAGTAAAACTGTGAGTTTAAATTGAAGAGCCAACCGCATTATTCGTACATCTGCTGAAAAAGGGTTGACGTACAGAGATGATGATGATGATGATGATGATGATGATGATGATGATGATGATGACGACAATAACACCTAACCTTTTAATCTTTCATCAGCAACATGTAGTAACTTATAATGCCGTTTTATGTTATACAACCGTTTTCCTCGTAATACTTGTGAACAAATCATACATTTAATATTCTCATCATATTGACAGCAAAAAAATGCGTCCTCCCATCCTACTTGGAACTTTCGTACATGGTTTAGAGAGAGACATATGCCACTCGCAGGTCAGCGACAAATACGAATGGAACGGAGTTTGATTCCAGTGAGTGACAGTGTGGGGGTTGGCGGAGGTTAGAAGCAAGCGAAATGCACAGCTATCACTGCGAGCCACAATGTCTCGCGAGTCACGTTGTCGCCACGGCTGTCTTAGAGGATAATGCAGCAAGTCTTTCTTATTTTTCTTCTTCTCCTTCTTCAGAATTGTCTAAACCATGGACCAATTCACTCTGAAATGTGTCCAGCACACAAGCCTCGTTCCAGTAACTCAACCTGTTTTTCAAGGTCGCCCGCAGTCCTTGTTACGGCCCAATTAGGCCTACACAGTCCCCTTTCTGAACACTTTATCTTCCCATTACTTTACATATTCTACAGCTAGGCCTATCTCCATTCAGAGACACACTTCTCACTATCCCTCTCCAGCTACGCTACAAGAGTGTCATTTCTCCCATCATTCACACTCCTTATCTATTCGAAATGACGTCACATTACAGAACAAGCTCAATTGTAATTACAGTGTGAAATGTTTTCAAGATTTTACACAGAAAGCCAATTTGTCTTGTTTTAAAATCCGGTCTACAGTAACTATTTTCACTCCAATGAAGGATTATTTTTAATGATACTTACACAATTTATTTTCATTTTCAAAAGGTGGTATAGACCGATAAGCAATTAAATTAGGTAAATATAGGTTAAATGGGTCCGTCTTCTTGCTTATCAAGTAATGTATGGTCTTAATTATTAACTATGTCACATTTATTGATTGGATTACGTTTTCGGCAATTGCTTGCCATCATTAGATCATCATAAGTATCATGTTATACAGGGACATCATTTTATTTTTACTTCAATTTTTATTGTACCTGAGTTTTTGAATGTACTTCACTCCCACCCCTTCTACTAAGGAAGTTCCAACTCCACACAGAACCAAGACCGCAGATAGTAAGCAGTACTGAGTTACTGAGTATAGTACGTTCCAGAAATATGTTCGCGTTTTCCAGTGACGAAAGAGCTTTCAATATTGAATCATATTTTCGCACAGGTACTGTCCGTTTGCCTACGTCGCATCCCGATTTCCCCCACCTGCTTCTGCTCATCCCTCTGTAAAAGCTGGGCTGTCTTAGCTCTTTTCTGAAAACATTAATTTCTCTTAGGAATTGGACGTTTACGTAATATTATACAGCTGTTTAATTTAACTTAAATAAAAGGGCCTCGTTAAGTAATTAAATGTCACGTGATTTCCTCCCTTTCTACAATCCTGCGGCATAACCACTTGGACGGACAGTAGATAGCATGTCTGAGTAATTTTATATTTTCGAGTCGGGCAGAAGTGAAGATTGAATTCACAGTACGTAGAGTAGGTACAGAATTATTTCAACATGAGTTACTAGTACGAAGGACGAAACTGGCAATTGGAATTAGATGCAATAGTCTATAGTGCGATAATATGCACAAAAGAACTGAAGCCTGTATCGAAATGAACGGCCACCATTTTCAAAATTGTGTTTAAATATTCATATTATGATTATTTTTCAATTTAACTTCTTTCTCTATATTGTACGCTAATGTGCTGCAGACAGTATAATATACACTGCATAATGAATACGTTCGCATGGATAACTCACTTCGTGAGTAAAAACACTTATTCTTAATACAGTACTGTACGTTCATTAAAGAAAAACCTAATGAAAATTATCAAACTCAAAATCGCGATATTTCCTAGTTTACGTAAATGGATTAACTACTTTTCTTCCATCCTATACCTAGTAGAATGATTTGTGTTTTACGCCAGTATCATCGAAGTCTAGTCTTGGAGGGGAGAGCAACCGGTGTTTCCGGTTCTCCAAAGGTATGTATGTATTTATTCACACTGCAATGGGTATATACCCGGTGGCAGTGGTAACTAATTACACTCAATAATGACAATAATAAACTTATTAATTAAAAATACAATTAATGATAATACTAATAATTAATACTAATAATAATAATAATAATAATAATAACAACAACAGGGAATGTACTAAATTAAATGAAACGATCACTTAAAATAACATTTGAAATATTCTAATTTGTATCTTAAAACTAAGATCGAACTAAAACCCACGAGTATATGTTCATATCTGCACAAGTACCTTTCAACATTACACTCATTTCGCTGTCAACTCACTCACTGCACTGGAACTACGACACATTTCACTGATTCTATCCTAATTTCACTAACACTTAAAAAACATTTCACTGTTCAAATACTTTGCACTGCCACTATAAACTATAAAGCTTCACTGACAGGAACACGTTTCACTTACACAGCACACTTCACTGACACGACATACTTCTTCACTGATACAACACACTTCACTGACACAACATAATTCTTCACTGATACAACACTTCAATAACAACATATCATTTACACCCTTTAAATACTGTGTATAATTACCGTCTATTAGTAAGGTCCTTAAGCCTATTTTTAAATACGTTTTTGGTTGTTGGTAAAGCCTTTAGTAAGTCTGCAGGTAAAGCATTCCAGTCCCTGATAGTACGATTGAGAAAAGAAAACTTTCCAGTGTCCGTCCTCTGCCTTCTTTCCCTCAATTTATATGAGTGGTCGTTCCTTGAAGAGTAATTTGGCGGCTGCAACCTATTTTTTATTTCTTTCCAGGCAGGCTCACCTCTGTATGTTTTGAACAGTGCGCATAATCGAATTCGCGTTCTCCTGTCCGTGAGTGTGTCCCATTTTAATGGTGAATTTTTCCGACAACACTTAAGAGCCCGTTTTTTGAATCTTTTCCAGTGTCTTAATATGTTCTAATCTGTAAGGACAGGTTAATATTAAAAATGTTAGTAAAAATAAAATGATGTCCCTGTACATACTGAATACTGAATTACGAAATTACGTGGAATGAAGTAATATTCGGACAAACAAACATGGTTACCACTTGACTAGATAAATGTTACAATTAGACGTGCACTGACTAAGCTGTTTACATGAACAATATTTTCATTTTATCATAATGTTAAGATTAGACACAAATGGAATTATGACGAGCAATAATTACATATATTATTAAATATTCATGTGAAAGCATTGTGTTCCGTATTGTACGTAAATTAAACGCAATTTTAACAGCAAGACTTTCAACACACAGCAATCACTTGTATCAAGCATGCTCTTAATTTACTTGTTTTCAACTTACATAACATATGGTACATAATAATTCCACATGAAGAGTCAATAGTATATTGTCATTTTGTTTTCATATTTCATTGTGCTCAATCTTCAACATTTATAATAATATGCAATACCACAGGGTGATATCTTGACATATGTACATGTATTCCTCAATAGGATAATTTTTCAAACAGAGTAATCATTTAGCATCAAGCATGATCGTAACCTGCTAGTTTAATTTACGTATTATACTGAACACAATACTTTCACATGATCTGCTACGCGTGTTGAACAGTAATCTGATAGTCTGCAAAGCTGAATCTACTACACTCTGTTCTTATGCAGGAGGACTCTTCCCGCTGAAATCTGGAACTGTCTGACCGCCTTCACTTCAAGGTAGGGCTACTGTATAGGCCGTTTCAGAACGAAATGGACAAAAACAAATTCAACTGACATATAAAGTACAGAACTACACTAAAAGTAATTTAATCTAAAATATTAGGCCTATAGGTACTTATTAATGGAGAACAATTCGTTCCGGCACCAGAAATCGAAACCAGGACACTCAGCTTGGCGCGCTGAGTGCTCTTATCATCTGAGCTATTCCGGGATCCGATACACAGAACCGGCCGAACTCTTCTCCTTTGTATCGCCAATGGCCTACTATCTCCATTTCAGACATATATGTCTTGTATGAAAAAAAGATATATTTTAATGACTTTATGGCCATTTCAACAACAGTTTTACATCACTGTTAACACACACAGATATATATATTCTTATCGAGGACCTCGCCGTCCTCTATTGAATACTGTGTAATCACTGACTTTATGTAGTCATCACGTAGATAATTATTAATGGAGAAAAGTTCGTTCCGACACCGGGAATCGAACCCAGGACTACTATAGGTCATTTTGCTCGCTGCGACAGCACAATGTCGCCACGCTCATTTCAGCTGTGCTGGAATCTGGTAGCTTTCAGTACATTCCGCAATGAGGAACGTGAAATTTTAATTTGTAATGTTTCGTATTTTGAGAGCTTCCGCCCAATTATCGTGTAAGCTGGGTATAAAGCCTCCTTTACGTAAATCAAGTAGGGGAAAAGTGGGTACAGTAAGACAGGGAAAACAGTGAGACATTTTTTATTAGATGGTAAATTTTGATGTTGAGATGTTGGTTACAGTGGAGTTGTATGTTGCATGAGTAAAGTAACACTATTTTCATACTCGATTTGATTCTAGTTATAAAGGTGAGTGATGTAAAAATAATTCGTAATTTCTCACTCTAGAAGTAAAATTTTGGCTTGTGTTTAATGAAGGTTATAATGGATATACAAATGAGATATAAATATGAATGTTTTGTTACCTAATACTATTGTATTTGACATTAAGTTTGGCAAAGTTTCATCTTTCTTGTTTTAATTTTGAAGTGATGGCGTCATTTTTTCTTAGGTTATTTTACGACGCAGTATCAACATCTCAGGTTATTTAGCGTCTGAATGAGATGTAGGTGATAATGACGGTGAAATGAGTCCGGGGTCTAGCACCGAAAGTTACTCAGCATTTGCTTGCATTGGGTTGAGAGAAAACCCCGGAAAAACCTCAACCAGGTAAATTTCCCCGACCGGGATTCGAACCCGGGTCACCCGTTTCGCGGCTCGTCATTTTTAAATGAACTATGCGTATAGGGAACAGTGAGACATGTCATTGAAGGGTACACTGAGACGTCTCATTGTTCCCATGTATCAATGATTTGCAAAAACAAACTGTAATTATATTACATTTACCGGTAACTAACATTAAAAAAATAACATACTAGTAACCAATTTAGGAACTGTAGCTTAAAATAATGGATACATTAGATTTTAATGGTTTCATAAATAAAAAAAAAATTCACAAAATTTAAGAAAATGTTAAAAAATAATAAAGAATTAAAGTAAATTCTTATAATTATAAGCTTTGTTATCACCAAAAATTCATTTCATTTTTTTCGCAAAAGTTTGAAATATCATGGAAAATTCACTTTTCCAAATGTTCCAGATGTTTCAATGGTTTCGAAGTCAGACATCAAAATGATTCTAAATAAGCCTACAGAACATGGCAAGATAAAGAGACAGCAAGCTTTTGTTTTCTTTTGAAATAACTGTAAATCATTTCAATGTCCGTTAATAGACACTCTGGTGTCTCACTGTACCCTCCTGAATGGGAACAGTGAGACATTTGCATTTTTTGACAAACACGCATTGTATATTATGCCCTTTATCTATTAACATTTTTGTTTATGTATTATTATACTCCATGTTTTAATATCTATTTCTATTGCACTTGATTTTAAAAATACTTTAATTATCACTTGTATACATATGTCTTAATATTTTGTGTCTCACTGTGCCCACTACTCCCCTACTGTGCCGTGTTAAAGGTTCCTCATTAAATGTGTCCAATGTTGTAACAGGAGAGTCGCGGATAAGTTTAAGACTTTCTCCCGATGCATTCCTTTCATGTAACTACTTACATAAACTTACAGCAATTTTAGACACATCAGTTGTTTTAAGTGTTCTCCCCAAAAACATAAATAACGGAGATTGATTGTCATATTCGCTCTGGAAATACATATCAACACGACACTCGACTTCCTTGGTACGACAGAGTACGTAATGTCCTCTAGCACCTATTAAATACTAAGCACATCATTCACAATATCCATCATCTTGAATGAAAAGTAATTTTGTGCGAGATCGTGCGTATTTGCTTGTTTTCCGCACAGAACCAATACGCGGTAAGTGTGAAATACCACATTCAGCATTCCCAACGTAACACACATAACAATTTCCCTCTTCTTACCGCTTAAGCGCGACATTCATTTTACTGCTTTAGGCTTTTAACATATTATTTTTAGAGACGTTTAACATAGTAATAATTATAAATTGGAAACTTACCACTGCAATTTCACCTAAATTGCAATGTTAATTATTGTTTTTAAATACTTGCAAAAATTAGGTAAACTCTACAACTCCACTATAAAGTTACTGGATTCGTGATTCAAGTAACATTAAGGAAGCCGTGAAAAAATCAACAAGATTCCAGATGCCGATGTTATTACTGCAATATGTTATATAAATAATATTGTTAACATATTAAAATGAAAAATAAATCATTACATAACCTTACCGTTTGTTTTAAGTTCGCATTTATAGACTGGGGGAAAAAAAAGACAGACGTATATCACGGCCTGCTGGAGTATAGTAAACACAGAAAACATTTTATAGCAACAATGTTGAAGAAAGATATTTTGGTTTTCCGAAGTTGCCGTCATTAAACAGAAACCAACATGGAGATTTCATTGCAACTAATTAGAAATTCGTCTTTCAGGTATGTAATAAACGATCTTCGCACAAAATAATGTACGATACACGAGCGGCATGTTTGTTTTCATGTTCTCGGAAATTAAAAAAGCTCAACTACGTTTCGTTTTTTCAATCTTTTCCTCGGCCATGAAAACGTCAACATACCGCTCTTGTAACGTATATTACTAGTGTATGACGTGTTTAAAAGCTGAGGTACAAGCCGACGCAGGATAACAAGGAACAGTAATAAGCAGAGCTAGTAGGGCTGGGGACGGAGCGGTTCGGTTCGGAGCAGTTACTGTGACGTCATTACTCGGTTGAACCGAGTACAAATTTGTGGCGGCAGATTTAACATTTAAATAGATTGAGTCGATTTTAGAACGTACTTTGAAAGTGAAACCAAGCGTGTTTTAAAAGCGTTGTAGTAAAGCGCTTCCGCTTTGCCAATTGACGAGAAAAAAGTGCTTCTCTTCATTGCAAAATGGCGGTTGCAAATTTCATTTGCGTGATTACAACCATTTGCGGAGTTATTTTGTATGAAAGGCCTATTTAACTTTTAGTGTTGTTATATACGACAGACGAAATAAAATTGATAAAATAATTTATAATACTAACAGCTAATAAATTAACATGTGATGTAAACGTTAAACGCTGCAGCTAATTAAAAAAGAAGATAGAAAGAAACGGACTCCATGAAGCGCTGCCTAAAACACTTAAAAATAACACACAGAATTATTTAGTATTACGGAAAGTGGATAAAGTAATCAATAAAACGTGGAATCTTAAACTGAAGAACATAATGTTTATTTATTTTATAACATTACTAGCCTTCAATACAACCATGTTCTCTTTGGTGAAGAGTAATGTTATTGATAAATTAAAGTAATTAGGTAACATAATTCGTAGAAATAAATACAAATAAAATTATGACTGATGAGGTAACACATATCCAATAAACACAAATAGAAGAAAACACAATGCACTTCTTTTTTAACATATTTTAATATTAATCAAACACTCTAATATGATGATGATGATGATAATAATAATAATAGTAATAACATTATTATATTATAATAATATATTATTATTATTACGGTATTATTATTAGTACGTATAGTAATATGTTCAGACTGTCAGTGCTCATTAGGCCCACTTGACAGGTCATATAATAGGATGAACTCCTCTTCAATACTAGAGGCCTTTCAGCCCGCCTTGGGAATAAGGAAATAATTTGTCCTGCAGCAGATAATATTTAAATACAACAGTACCTACGTTGTTGTCTGCTAGAATTGAGTAAAACACGAGAACTCTGTTTGAACTGACCGGTAACGGCTACGGTTAACCGAGCAACTGCGGTGCTCCGCTGCCAAGCACATAAACCGATAGAACCGAGCAACTCAACAGTCCTACTCGCTCCGTCTCCAGCTCTAAGAGCTAGGAAGTTGAGTACAGCGAGGAGTACAGATGTCACCCGCGTCACGAATAGTGGCATTCTGTGGAGCTGTCTGTGTACAGTCGTGAATAGTTTGAAATTATTGTGAATTTATATTATTATTTTAGGTTCTGTTATTATTGTATTAATATTATATATGACTCCAAAAAAGTAAATTCATCTATTAAATAATTATGCAAACAGAAGTGTGTAACACGATTATTTTTGCCCCGATTATTCTTCGTTTAATGTTGACATCTCGTGCTGCTATGCATTCAGTTGCGTTACAGTACAAATTCAACATCGGAATTACGAAACGAACTTCCCAGCCGCCATTACAATTGAAAATAATTATGGGTTTAATATTATGTGCCACATACGAGATACACTATTACTTACTTACTTACTGGCGTTTAAGGAACCCGGAGGTTCATTGCCGCCCTCACATAAGCCCGCCATCGGTCCCTATCCTGAGGAAGATTAATCCTGTCTCTACCATCATATCCCACCTCCCTCAAATTCATTTTAATATTATCCTCCCATCTACGTCCCGGCCTCCCCAAAGGTCTTTTTCCCTCCGGCCTCCCAACTAACATTCTATATGTATTTCTGGATTCGCCCATACGTGCTACATGCCCTGCCCATCTCAAACGTCTGGATTTAATGTTCCTAATTATGTCAGGTGAAGAATACAATGCGTGCAGTTCTGTGTTGTGTAACTTTCTCCATTCTCCTGTAACTTCATCCCTCTTAACCCCAAATATTTTCTTATTGTAAGGTTTCGTAACAAGCTGTTTTTTACGTTGATGGGTTGTTAGTCCTTCGCCCAACCCCCAAGCTCGAGGACCACCCCTTATCGGCTATCCACGAGATATACTATTACATTAACAAAGTAGTTGTTCATCTGATAGTATCAAATTTCAGATTTGCTCCAGTAACGTCTTGTGGCGTAAAACGAAAATTTTCAGAGTAAAAATATTGTTTTTTTTTTTACATAATAGAGTATTTCTTTTGATAAAATGAAAACGTCCATTGTTATTTGTTGTTATAATAATGCTAGAATCATAATTGTATACTTTGTATGTTTTTTTTTTTTTCATATATATGGGTAAATTATTTTAGTTTGGGAGTTACGAAGTTTATAATTACAAATTATTGTTTTTATATTATTCGTTTATTATTATTTGTTTTTTGTTCTAAGGCTGTGGACGATGTTTGGTTAAAACCCGGCTGTACAGGTTTGTCGTTCTGGTTCACTGATATTTCATTCGGTAGAGATATAGTCCAAGCTCACACAACTTAACAGTTCTGGTACCAACTTTCTAGCTCTGATAATAAGCACACAGCCCCAACTCCCTTGTTACTGATTGACAAGTTCACCCTAACGTTTAAACTCAACGGAGGGAAGCTCCATTGTGTACAAAAAGAATTATACGACTGTGCCTTACTTGAACGTGCCTTTCAGTCTTACCGGCACTAATTCATTTCGTCCTGCAGAGACACGCCCACCTTGAGCAGCACTACAATGCCAGTTTTGTCCGCGGCTGTACACCCTCGACTAGCTCCGCTAATTAGCTGAAGGGCTCACAGCACACTGCCATTGTTTTTCTAAATAACACGGACTGGATTATTTTAGTTTCAAAAATCAATAGCAGTTTGACTGTGATCGAGAGCGGCGCTGTCAACGATGAAATGAGTGGCAAAGTAAGCCAGCATGCATGCATTTTGTAAGCTGGCTCTTTCACAGGAAAATGTAGTGTGGTGTCGCAATATGTATTAGAAAACTTAAAAAAAATATATAAATAAGCGAGAGTATTTCTAAAACATCACGAGACAGTGAACAGCATATCATCAGGCGATAGTCCACCGCTGTAGAGTAACGGTTAGCATTCCTGACACTGGAACGAGCGGGTCCGGGTTCAAATCCTGGTTTAGGTTTTCTCCGTAGTTTTCCCTCAACCCAATAAGAGCAAATGCTAAGTAACTTACGGTGTTGGCACGGGACTTATTTCGATGACATTATTACCTTCATCTCATATAACCATAGCAGTAAAATAACCTTTCAAAATCAGGCAATAAGAAGCTGCTTCTGAGTTGAACGCGGTGAATGAGTCATTTAGGGGGTAGGTATAGCAAAACTGCATCCATTCATTTATATTCTTCTGCCCAAGGGCAGGTACTTCCCTGCAAACCCAGCATTCTCCGCATGCGATCCATATATCTTAATGTAATATCTTCTTCTGACCTGAACTTTCTTCCCGTTCACCATTCCTTCCAGTGCATCGTATAGCATAAGACCTTAAAAAAATCAATTTTTCAAAATATTTTTTCTCTTATCTTGTGCTGAAACGTCACATAGGTTTTCAGAATTTCCACAGAATAACTTTCAAGTAGAATATGCCGTCTGTTTTTCTGGATGTAAGACACGGGGATTTAACATTACCATGGAAACATATGTATAAAAACAAGTAGCGGTAAGAAATGACTTAATCAGTGGGCCATAGCAGATGTTGACAATTTGTAAAACAAGAGAGCATCAGGATTTGAGTGACCAACCGTACGTGATGTTCTCTTGTTTCATAAACTGCCAAAGTCTGCTAATCTTGATTCATAATTGATCCCACTGTGCGTTTCGAAACGAATGAGGAACAGCCAGCAGAAGTGGATAAGGAAAAAAAGAATATCTACAATCCTACCATTTCGTATTATCTCCAAAGGTACCAGCTAGAAGAGCTTGAAGTAATCGGACTTCTGTTTGGAGCAAGAGGTACCGCTACTCTCTTCATGAAAGATGTGTTTAAGAGGCTTGGAATACCTACATCTATTATTCCGACTGTAACCTTAGCTGCATTGAAAGGATCAATTGCTCTCCTGAAGCATCACCTATATTCGAAATGAAACCAAGTTCATTAGCATTCTTTACTTTTTTGTAACACTTGCCTCTCTAAAACTAGGTAGGGGAGAGTCGGGTAGTATCGGACATCGGGTAGTATCGGACAGTGCGTTTTTTTCATCTACCACCATATGGTAGTACCTGAATGACATGGTTACGTTTCTCTATGCGACATCACAGAAATGTAACCATGTCAATCAGGTACTATCATCGTGTGGTAGATGAAAGAAACTCACTGTCCGATATTACCCGATGTCCGATACTACCCGACTCTCCCCTATATTTCCACCAATCACAAAATGTATTTGCAGCTATGTACTTGTAGGAGTTTCATTGTCAAAACAAAATTAATCGTTCACTGAACTTGTAAACATTTATATGGTTAAGTACTCTTTGTCCCTTGTGGCAGCTCACGAATAGTGAGAAGATTTCTAAAAATAAATTCTAAATTTCTAAACAGGTCCACTGATTATTTCTTCACTGTTTTTACATAGCCTACATAGCAACATCCTACACTCAGAAAAATATACGATATTATTTTTTGTAATAAAAATATATTTTATTTAAATCATGTAACTTTACCTAGACCTATAAGAATTAAGGTTCACAGACTCTACTTAAAGACTACATAAAAAATACAGTGCGTGTTCGCCATTCTTGTGTACTACATGGTCTACAAAGAAATATAACTAACATTCAAAAGACAGCACATTGGAACAGACTACCACATGGGTGGGACACGGCTTCGTGACCAGACTGACCCACCTGTTCTCGCAACACAGTCAAACAAGAGAGTTCCGTGAAGTCGGGCCCGCGGTGGATGCAGTTCCCACAACCGTGACTCTTGTATTGCCTTTGCTACGGAAGTGGCCGAACTTCTGTCATCGCCGGACGAGTCCTGAAATGTCTATCGCAGGACTGCAGGGAAAACTTCATTAAAGCAAGTGGAGTACTTCAGGATACGAGAGAGTATATAAATTGTTTTCATTATTGCGGGCTATAAAACTCACTCTCGGATGCCTGCATAAACCGTGTGGCTCAGATACGACTGTACAAACACGTCATGTTGATGTCTGAATTCTAACCACCACTGTAGAGAAAGTATAATAATAATAATAATAATAATAATAATAATAATAATAATAATAATAATAATCTTTTGAACAGAATACTTGAAGGAGAGGCTCCACCAACGGCATGGCAAAAAGCTATCACCATCCCAATCTTCAAGAAAGGCAAAATCAAAGATTGCACAAACTACAGAGGAATCAGTCTCCTAAATAGAGGATACAAAATTTTCTCAAGAATAATAGCTCTTAAGTTGGAAGCTCACTACAAAACTCTCACTGGTGAAGAACAAAACGGTTTTCGAAAAGGCAGATCTTGAGCAGACGGATATTTTACTTTGAAGATTTTGATCGAAAAACATAGGCAATTTAATAAAGAAACTCACTTGGCTTTTATTGATTACGAAAAAGCTTCCGACCGTGTTGACAGAAATAAGCTCTTTCAAATTTTGGCAGATGATTCAGTTCCAAACGCAATTATAAGAACAATTTACGAATTATATAACCACAATATTATCAAAATTACTATTGGATCAGGACATACCGAATGGAGATCGATAAACTGTGGAGTTCGTCAAGGATGCCCCCTCTCAACACTTTTATTCAATATATACATCAACTTCATCATCAGACATTGGCGACTAATTCATGGAAACACCCCGCGCTTCGAAATTGTACTCTAGATACATTATTATATGCAGACGATCAGGTTCTTTCTGCTACAAATGAAGACGAGCTGCAGTACTCAATACATCACCTGAATATAATAGCACAAAATTTCAATATGAAAATATCCCCAAACAAAACAAAAAGTATGGCGTTCCAAGGTAACCAGCCAGTTAGGAGTAAAATTTGCATTGGAACCCAACGTTAGAACAGGTAAACTCATTTAAATATTTAGATTATAATTTGACATATTTACCTGTTACTGATATATCTGAAAATATTCAACATTTTAATGGAGCCTTAAGAACCATCAACCAGGTTTTCACAACCACGAAAACCCAAAAACATACCAGGTTAAAAGCATATAAAGTTCTAGCAAGACCTGTCCTCATGTATGGTAGTGAGGCCTGGACTGTCCGAAACTCAGATGTTCAACGGCTAACAACTGCGGAAATGAGATTTCTAAGGAGGACTGCCGGCTACAGCTTGCTTGACCACAAAAGGAATGAACTGATTACAAAAGAATTGGAAATTACACCTATTTATGAACATCTCAACCACTATAGACAAAAATGGCTTAACCATGTCAATAGGATGGACCGTTCCAGACTCCCAAGACAAATTCTCCGCTATATACCACATGGAAGACGATCTTTGGGACGCCCCCTGAAAAGATGGACGGAGATCGTAACAGGCCACTAGGCCTAATACCTGCAAGGACGATGATGATAATAGTAATGATATACTTAAACGGTAACAACATGACCATACCAATTATTGAACCGAAGACGAGGGATCTTAATCAGGCATTAAAAAACTCTTTCTGTTGGAAATCAAACATCCGAAACTGAACTATTTCGGAATAACAAAATATATGAGAAGGTACAAATTTGTCATCTTGATGACATTTCATTTTTCCATTAAATCCTATACTTCACAGTAAACTAAACAGCGAAGTATACCTTGGTAACCAAGCTATGTAAGAGAGAACCTAGTGGCAATATGTATCGAAGTGAACCTTGTGCCAAAAATTTGGAAATGTAAAGATGCAATTTTATTGAAAACGTTGCCGATTTAACATGTAGTGTAAAACTGGGAACTGTTCAAGAGTGCTGACAACTACACACCAAAAGATGAATTGGCGGAATGCGTTGAAAGAGAATGCCACGAGAAAACAATAAATGAAACTTAAGACTCTTGTCTGTCTTCTGATGAGTGAATAAAACAATAAATTGCCCTTTATACACCACAAACGGCACAAGATTCTTTGGACTACAGTTTTAGCCCTGGGTTTGAGGGCACAGCCTTTTAGATTGAGATAAGAAAGACTTGACAGAGCAACTGACCGAGGCGGTTCAGGCGGTAAAGTTTGAGACTCGCATTTGGGAGACCCCGGATTCAAATCCCGTGACAGGCCAAACTGTGGTTTTCATGGTTTTCTTCAGTCACAAAGCCAAATGCCGAATTGGAAATTTCCATACACTAGAAATGCAATTAATTATCCGGACCCCAATCAAACTCGGGGGAAAAAGACAAAAAATTAATACTGTACAGTAAGTCGTGACTTCTTCAAAGAAACATACAATACTAATACTGTATCTTAATTTTTAGTTTTTATTTACTTTAACGCACACTTTTAATAGTTCAATACAATACATACCTACCTATGTTCGCATAGTTAGTTTTTATCAATACAAATTGGTTTTTACTTTGTCAGACACAGTTTTTTTGTTAATTATTCCTGAGCTATATCCAATTATCCGGATTCCTATATATGCGGATCGGTCCGATCCCCAATTAGTCCAGATATTGGAGTTCTGCTGTACTATGATTCATCGCAAAATATCATAAACATTAAAACAAAATATGACGTAATCAGTAACAAGCAATCTATAACAATATAATCCAACGGCTACTGATATGTCCAACACACAGACATGTGTTAATAAAAAAGACAAAGTAACGAAAAACAATTTATTAGAAGGATAAATGAAAATAAAAAACAAGTGCAATATTAAAACTTCAAAGAACAAAGGGAAAATTAATATATCGAATTACTGTATCACTGAAGAAATACACGAAATAAAAAAGACGTAATGAATAAAATGATGAACGAAACAATGACTCCGTTAATGACTTATGAATCAATGGACTAAAGTAACGAACGAAAATCAAATAAAAATTAATTGGAAAATGACCGAATGAATAGGCAACGAAAAAGTAAATAAATAAACATGAGAATGACTTAGGCCTATTTGCTGAAAAAAATTACAAAAGAACGAACGAATGAGCAAAGTTATTGATTGATTTATCAACAGTAATCTCACTAGAAGTTTCGATTTATCTAGAGAAAAGCAAAACTCGAGTGGGATTTAATTGACTATTACACGATTAGAAGAAAGTGTATAAAGATTAGAAGTAACGAAGTACTCCAATACAATAAAATATTAATTGGCTTACGAAAATACAACTGTCTTCAAATGTATTATTGTACCATCTCAACATTACGCTAGATGGCAGTAGTGTTTTATGATTATGTTTTCTTGTTATCAGTTGTGCCAACTATGGAATCTTCATTGAACTCTGTGGACGGTTACTAGTCAAGAAGGCTTTGTTGATTCAGTTTCATTTTTATTAAAACATTTGCATTCCAATTCAATCATCGGGATCCCAGTAATCAACGTCACTTGACAGATGATTTTCAATAAATCTTAGTATTAAACAATCTCTGATACGTGGCTATCCATAATATCATATAGCAGAAGCTATAACATAACCTAAATAATATAAACAAGTGTTAGAAAAGTTTTAATTAGGGCTTTAGTGGTTGGTGGTTCAGTTGATGTCATATTGGACGTGTGCGCAAAAGAAGTGAACTCGTTGATGTACATGGTGTATCCCTCCACTTATTCAGGATTTCCGAATGGTGCTCTTCATATATGGCCAGTGATCTTTATTAATTCTTGTTCTTGAATGCCAATGCGAGTCATATTTGAAAGTGCTGTGCATCGACTGAAGTGGTTTGTAATTTTCTGTTTTTTTGACGTCCAGACCAGTGCAGTTTGAAATGTTGGCAAACAAAGAAACAAATGCTAGGTAGTGATAAAAATAAACAAATGCTAGGGACGCGATAAAATTAAACAAATGCTAGGGACGCGATAAAATTGTGCGATAAGCAGCCATGATTGGTTGAAAGACGTCCTTTCGTACCGTTTTATTGGTCAAACGTAGTGTGACGTAGTAAAAGTGTAATAGTTAATAAAAATTAATATCTGAAATAATAATAATACCTGATGGAACGAACTAAAAATAAATAACAGAATATACGAATAAATATAAGAATAACAATTAATAATTAAATAAGTGAAAGTATGGAGGTCGGGTCGGGATGTGAACCCGAGCAGCCTGGGTAGAGGCAGGCACTGCGGCAGCCAACGCCGGCCGACCGGCGCCCGTATCGATCGCGGCGGAGAGGCGAATCCAGGGCTCAGCGCACAGCTGCCTGCAGACACTGCTCCACGCTCCTGCCGGCTTTACCCACAACTCTGCCTCAATTAGTTGTGGTTGCTTCTCTCGAGAGACTCCAGTTTCCCTCTATCATCCATCAAATATAGGCTGGGGTGAATACTGATGCTTGGGGCTTATCAGACTACTTGTATGCGGATGGGATCTGGCCGAGGCAGGATGGCCCACCTGTCGGACTTGAACAATCATCGCATATGTAGGGCTCACAAGGTCCAAAGTCTAAAGTCAAGCTAAGCAAGTATATGTTCTTGAATAATTTCAAGGGAAAAATTGTTCCGGAGCCAGGTATCGAACCCCGGACCTTTGGCAGAGCGCACCAACGCTCTACCGACTGAGCTACACTAGGCTATTATTCCCTTTATATCCACATACCTCGTGACGAGAATATTGTACGAAATGGAAATATAAAAATTGGAAATTTATCTTTTGAAGAGGTGGAGAAGTTCAAATATCTTGGAGCAGCAGTAACAAATATAAATGACACTCGGGAGGAAATTAAACACAGAATAAATATGAGAAACGCCTGTTATTATTCGGTTGAGAAGCTTTTATCATCCAGTCTGTTGTCAAAAAATGTGAAAGTTGGAATTTATAAAACAGTTATATTACCGGTTGTTCTTTATGGTTGTGAAACTTGGACTCTGGGAGAGGAACATAGGTTAAGGGTGTTTGAGAATAAGGTGCTTAGAAAATATTTGGGGCTAAGAGGGATGAAGTTACAGGAGAATGGAGAAAGTTACACAACACCGAACTGCACGCATTGTATTCTTCTCCTAACATAATTAGGAACATTAAATCCAGACGTTTGAGATGGGCAGGGCATGTAGTACGTATGGGCGAATCCAGAAATGCATGTAAAGTGTTAGTTGGGAGGCCTGAGGGAAAAAGATCTTTAGGGAGGCCGAGACGTAGATGTGAAGATAATATTAAAATGGATTTGAGGGATGTGCGATATGATGATAAAGAATGGATTAATCTTGCTCAGGATAGGGACCAATGGCGGGCTTATGTGAGGGCGGCAATGAACCTCCGGGTTCCTTAAAAGCCAGTAAGTAAGTATATCCACATACCTCAAGTGGGTTGACAAGACGTCAAAGACCCAGCATTGAGTGCACACTATACTGTGTGATTTAAATTGTGTTAACGAACAGTGGCGTGTATAATGCAAACCTGGCTTCCAGGTATAGCTCCCTGAATGGAAAAAAAAATACCTGAAATTATTCAAGTCAGCTTCACGGGGAGGTATACCTGGAAGCCAGGTTTGCAAGTATATGTAGTACTTGAAGAACTCAAGATGTTGAATGGTTTCGGACAGATGATTACTTGTTGCAGTTCCTTTTGTACGCCGCTCTGAGCTTTGTGAAGTATCGAATCACTGTTCTATCGCCACGTCTTCCATCTCTTAGGCCCAATTGTATAAAACCCCCTGACTAAAGATCAACTTTGATCGAAGATCGAAAAATGAACCGAGTTCAGACACTTCTTCTATTGGATAAAACTTTTCTGCGATCAAATTACCTTGGTTCAAATGCAATATAAGTTCACGTGAAAAGGATTTGGCAACATCGCATAAACAGGTGAAATACGTGATGCGCGGACCATGTTACACAGGTTTGTTCAGTGTTGCCAATCTAGCGACTTTAACTCTTTTTCAACAACAATTTCTTTTAACTTTTATATTGCTGAAATAGGGATTTAGTGACCTTTTTAGCACCCCATACTGACAAAATTTAATCTTTCTTTGTTGATAATGAGAAATCTAGCGACTTTAAAACTACTTTTTGGCGACTTTCCATATTACTCTGTTGGAGACACTGGTTTTTTGTGCAATGTAAATAATGGCGGACAATAAGAAGAAGGTTGACTGTTCTCCAAGTTGTTATCATATTATTGTGTTTGATACTGCTAAACATAATAAAGCTTTATAAAACGACAATTTTCGTTTAGTAATACAGTGAATTGAACATTTATGAATGTACCTATCATATCCATTAATAATTAATGATTGTTATAAACATAATATAATTATAGGTTATGTTATTTGATACTGCTGAACACGATAGAGCCTTATAAAATATAAGATTTTTTGTGTATTAAGGCAAGAAATTGAAAGAAATATATATAAATGTACCTAACATATCTATTAATATTAATAATAATGGATATTTTATTTGCACAAACTGTCACTCGTATATTTCAAACAGAAAAGAAATAACTGAACTTGGATCATCTAACTTAATCGGAGAAATTTCTTCAGTCAAAGTTGACTTTAGTTTGAGACAAATTAATCTCAGATTAGACTTTATACAACACAAAATTCCAAGTTCAGCTGAAACAAGGATCAATTTAACCTCTGATCTAAGATTAAATGGTTTATACAATCGGGCCTTAAACGCCATTCTTGTCTGTCCGCACGTCCAGCACACCAGATCTTTCCACATAAAACCCTTTTTAGGCGGAATCCAATTCATTTTAATTTTGGGAAGCCCTTGGCCCTCGTTGCACGTTTCTTCTCCGCCACATTATGGCCACCATGCACACCCCTCACCAGGCGTACTTCAGTTAACCTCTAAGAGAACTCATACCTACCCTCCTCAATTGAAGAGCCGGTCAAGTCCAGTAATTAAAATTTTACAGGAGATAAAAATAACGTTATACAAAAATGAAATGTGTATTAATTTGAAACTGATGTTTTATAAGATAATTTAGGAAATTAGTGGGTATTTTTTGTTAGTTTTCTTTCGTGCATATTTTCTTTTTAAATGGTGGACTTGAATGTTTTTGTCCCGAAAATACAACAGATTTCTTTGCCATGCTTAAACTTGGTTTACTTCTTATTTGAAAACAAATCTACAAAACTTACTTCAGTCTCAGGTGAGTTCCCGTTGAGAGGTTAATTGATTAATCAATGCATATTTAATTTAATTTAATAGTCTGTACACAGATCATTGATTAGCAGCTGTTATGGCAACGGGTGGTGATGCAAAAAAAAAAAAAATTTCTTGTGTAATAAGCCAGTGCAAGAATTCTTAAGATTGTAAACAAAATTAAGAAAATTGGAGCAATTGAAGTTAAGTTTTATATCGACACAATATGGACATTTTGAAACAAATGACTTCGACACGTTGTTCCACGAAACACAGTCGCATTTTCAACAGAACTGAACAAACACGCCCACACATTAACACGAGTATAAATTGAACTGCATAGCAGCATATCCCAATTTACTGCAACAAGCCCATGATGGTGGTTGTAGCGATATTGATTCTCGACATGTGCTGGAGGGAGGTACAATCTGATAATAGAGTTCCTAATCTCATAAACGATCAATCGCAGAGATCTTTATTCATGGATCACATACAAGTTGTAAATGATCTACACACGCCGTCCAGATCTCTAGCAACCAATAAGAAATAAGCATCAACAAATAGGTACGCCATTATACAAACATCGGAAGAAAACCAAACAAAATAATCTTCAAAGAACGTAACTTAAATCAAGATTCTAAAAAAGAAACAAAAACCATAGCTTTCAGAAGTGTACAGTCGACTATCATTCACATACATACATACATACATACATACATACATACATACATATACAGTCCACACCTGTGGAGTAATGGTCAGCGCGTCTGGCCGCGAAACCAGGTGGCCCGGGTTCGAATCCCCGTCGGGGCAAGTTACTTGGTTGAGGTTTTTTCCGGGGTTTTCCCTCAACCAATACGAGCAAATGCTGGGTAACTTTCGGTGCTGGACCCCGGATTCAATTCTCTGGCATTATCACCTTCATCTCATTCAGACGCTAAATAACCTGAGATGTTGATACAGCGTCGTAAAATAACCTAATAAATAAATACATACATACGCACACAGCATACATACATAGCTCTACATACGAGTATAACATTACATTGCATTAAGTATGTCTTAACTCGACATATTGTAAATTTGTTGCGTGCAGCACCCGAACTGCGGGCCACAAGTTGGGACACGTCTTAATTAAATACAGGAAACATAATCCCTCCGAGTCTGAGGAAGTGGAAAGGAAAGTAGTTAAAAATAAATTTGCTATCTTTTTCATCTACATTTTCCGAATAAATTAATTTGCTACCAAATTCTACTGCTGCATAAAATTTTAACTGGGATCGAAGCATAACAAGATCCGTCTCGTCTTCATTTTCCTTCGCTCTTCCGCCGATATTAATTGAAAGCTCGGCATTCAGACAGCGGCGTATTTACAATTCATGATCGATGTACACAGTTGCCCCTCCGCTAAGAACGTCTACAATAAATTCGACAGGAACACTGCGGACCTATCCCTCACACCTCGCAATATTGATCACTGTGCAAATCACAAACCAACTATTAAAGGCTCTTCGAGTATTAATGCTGAATATATGAAAACTGTCATACAGTATAAAAATTACTCCAATATTAATATCTTACTTTTCTCTTGTTCAGTCAAGCATAACAAATGAGATCTTGAAGAAGAGTACTCACTACGCCTGCGTTGGACTAGGGCTATTGGATTCTGAAAAAATTCGCAACGAAAAGTAGAAATAATTTTGCATATACAGTAGGGGAGAAGTGGGTACAGTAAGACAGGGAGAACAGTGAGACATTTTCTATTAGATGGTAAATTTTGATGTTGAAATGTTGGTAACAGTGGAGTTGTATGTTGCATGAAAAAAGTAACAGTATTTTCATACTCGATTTGATTCTAGTTATAAAGGTGAGTGATGAAAAAATAATTCGTAACTTTTCACTCTAGAAGTAAAATTTTGGCTTGTGTTTAATGACGGTTATATTGGATATACAAATGAAATAGAAATATGAATGTTTTGTTACCTAATACTATGATATTTGACGTTATGTTTAGCAAAGCTTCGTCTTTCTTGTTTTGATTTTGAAGTGATGGCGCCATTTTTAAACGAACTATGCGTAAAGGGAACAGTGAGACATGCCATTGAAGGGTACACTGAGACGTCTCACTGTTCCCATGTACCAATGATTTGCAAAAACAAACTGTAATTATATTACATTTACCGGTAACTAACATTAAAAATGAACATTCTAGTAACCAATTTAGGAACTGTAGCTTAAAATAATGGAAACAATACGTTTTAATGGTTTCATAAATAAAGAATTATTCACAAAATTTAAGAAAATGTTAAAAAATAATAAAGAATTACATTATTAAATTCTTATAATTATAAGCTTTGTTATCACCAAAAATTAATTTCATTTTTCGCAAAAGTTTGAACTGTCATGGAAAATTCACTTTTCCAAATGTTCCAGATATTTCAATGGTTTCAAAGTCAGACATCAAAATGATCCTAAATAAGCCTACAGAACATTTCAACATAAAGAGACAGCAAGTTTTTGTTTTCTTTTGAAATAAATGTAAATCATTTCAATGACACTGTGGTGTCTCACTGTACCCTCCTGAATGGAATGCATTTTTTTGACAAACACGTATTGTATATTATGTCCTTTATCTATTAACATTTTTGTTTATGTATTATTATACTCCAGGTTTTAATGTCTATTTCTATTGCACTTGATTTTAAAAATACTTGAATTATCACTTGCATACATATATCTTAATATTTTGTGTCTCACTATACCCACTACTCCCTACTCATTTTTCCGTAACATATCGTAAGGGGTTTGTGGACATGTTTTAAATTTATATTTCATATAAAAAGCTATTAACAAAAACACTCTGAAGCTATAAATAATGATTGTAATTTCATGATCTGTTGCTTCTGACGATACCTAACTGCAATGGATGAATGAATGGGGAGGAAATATCAATTGAAAGGTACATGATGATAATAGCGTCCTTGCAACGATTCCTGAAACTCCTAGATGTCTCACTGTCGTCTGTCTTTCATGATCCAGAGCCGTTCACCGGAGAAAGACTCAGACATTCGTTAAACTGAACACTGTGTCACTCCGCGAGACGAAAGAGCTTTGCATACTGTCTATAGCGCCAGGCGTTCAGTAGCAATAAATCATTTCTATTTTTCGTAACCGGTTGTGCACGAATCTAATCCCTATGTTATTTTATGTCTCGCAGTGAGAAAGGTTTTCCTGTTGTAGTCACTTTTTCTCGCATTGATATTAAGTAAAGCTTCATGATAAAGAAATGGGATTGTCGTATCACCGATAATGTGACGCATGCGTAGAATATCGATCATGTGACTTTACAGTTTACCGTAAACGAAAACCAGTGTGGCAAAAACTCTCCAATATTATTACCTATATATAATGCAAAATGTTTCTGCAATATCAGGGACTAATAAGTGTATTATTTTACCCAATGTAGTTATTGGCGACAAAGTCTTTTAATTTATCAAAACATTTAAAGAGATCCCCAAAATGCAGGTGCATAATTTATAACACATATTATACGCAATAATGTATGTTAAATGTGTTGTAAATAAACCATTTAGAAATAGTACATTATGCAACGAGCCTATAATGGTAGTAATTAAGACGCGAGTATGTTTATGAAACGAGCGCAAGCGAGTTTCATAATTTTCATACGAGCGTCTTAATTACCATTATAGGCAAGTTTCATACGACTTTTTATGCTCGACCATATTTGTAACTTGAAATTATTGGTAAGTATTCATGTTATTCTTATCTGACTGGGGAGCGGAACTGACCTTGTGCAATATCTCGTAAATTGTGAGATTTGCGCAGACGCGAAAGTATTATTTTTTCCTAGAAACAAATGTCATTGATCTTGATATAATCTAGAGAGTAAAATAAAGATTAATCTTGATATAACCTTGAAATTGATTTAGACATTGAAAAACGAGATGACAAATTGAATTTATTTGAATATTATTTACAATTAACGCTAATTATTATAGTAACAGAACATAACCTTCTGCGACAGTATTGGATTTCCAGCCTACGTGACGTTTCGCTAGTTGTCTTTCGATTGCATATCCGAGAATAATCGATACTTGCGCTTTCATATTGCTACAATGGTGTCTTCTTATTGATGGAACACCTGAACTTTAATGAATAGGTGTACTTAAATGAGGTCCATTAAAGGGCTGCTACCAGGTGTATAATTACTACATTTCGGCATGGTCGAGCATACATTTTATTATAATATTCTAAAACATATTGGCCTTATTTAATAATTCGCTACTTCCTGCCACATGAACTCTCTTGCTTGGGCGTCCTTTTATCCCTTCAAACTCTTGTCATGGCATTGTTTAGAAACATTATTCAATACGGAATTCATCTCCAGACACTGAGGAACTACACGAGGACTTGTTTTCCCACCATATTTATAGAATGAGATTTTTATGCATGGAATTTTCCGTAAACTGTCGCTGGGTTCGCCGGCAATTTGCTTCGAAGGTAAACCACGTGCAGCTGTTTCCGCTGACGATGATCGCGTCCATTACCTCAACGGAGATCGCCAGCCGTGTAGCTGGTGACAATGACAATTACGAGCACTTTGACGATGAGCGAACAACAGCTGTTGAGTGACAGGAAGTGAATCCAACCTTCGAAACGTCGGCGTCGCGCCTCTCAGCTATGAAGAGCTCCCTTGTTCTGACAGCAGCTTCGTCCTCTGAAATTGCCTTTCACTTGCCGCCTATTCGCTGATCAATCACCAGCGCCTCGCCGATATATCATCACGATGTTTCTCTTCAGAGCGAGCCAATAAAGTGGGGGTAGCTTGAAATATTGCGGACGGCACACGACAGCGCCCGCCTCATATTCCACATTAAACCTCCTACTTGTGCACAGGGTTGCCATACGTACGACTATAGTCGTGCGCATACGACTATTTTGACTAATTGTACCAGGTACTACCGCACTCCATGTCGTACGCAATTTTGTACGACTATTTCACTGAAGGGAAAAAATAATTGGGAACTTATAATGTTGCGGTCTTACTAATAAACCGTGTATAGTTTTTATACGAGACTTACGCAGAGTTGAGACAGAAAACTTTACTAATAAACCATGCATAAGCGATGGACGTCTAAACAGCCTGTAACTATACAATGGGAATTGCTTTGCAGTAGTTATATATACGAAACCCCTTGTTTAAGCGTTGTATATAGAGAAAAAATGGCCGCCCCTCTAACAGCTGTTCGTATAGACTGTCATTTTATGATGATGGTTGCCTAGTAACCAAAGAAGAACAAACCAAAGAGCACAGAATAATTAGAATAACATTGCTGTAGCTTGTACTCTTTGACCAAAATATAGTGTGGTAATCGATTAGAGCCAGTTGTACTATCGATACTTAACACGCCCACACTAGAGCGCTCTACCGGATGCAATAGAGAACCTCAGATATTCTATTACCTTTCGTAACGAAGTATTGACGAAACTATGACGTAGCTGTGTAACAGTTATACTGTTATACACGACGTATGTAGTGATTATTAGTAAGGAATTTACACACGGCTTATGAACGAGCTACTCATTGTATAGGTATAAGACAGTTAAACGTCTGTATATAGAGTTTTTATTAGTAAGACCGTTGCTCTATAATTAAAATAAAATGTATGAACTTAAATACTATTATAGTCACAATCATGCCATGGTATGAAAGAAAAATTACACAAGTTTCTTTCAAGCCATAAGCAGTGCTGACTAGATCAGACGCTATGGACAGAACTCTATAACAGAGTCGCCAGTATGAAAGGATAATTCCGAGCCTCTGGCGTGAGACGAACTCGATAGCTCAGTGGTAGAGCGCCTGACCGGTCGCAGGTTCGATCCCCGCTCGAGGTTGTGTAATTTTTCTTTCATACCATGGCATGATTGTGACTATAATAGTATTTAAGTTCATTCATATGTCACATCAACGGACGTATATACGTCACCCAACATCGTAAGATGAAGATTACATTTATAAAATGTATGGTTAATTCGTCCCTTTTAGATAAGTTTTCTTCATTTAATATGTCCTGGACTAATACGAAAGAAACATGCTTTTAAAATCGATCTGGTAACTATGCTTACCATTGCAAGTCGTAATTTGTCATCTTGAGCCCTAGATTTCACGTAAACGCCGCAGTTATATCAAAATAATACGAGTTTAATTTTATTAACTCCCTTGTTTGTTCGATAAAGGAAATCTTTTATCAATTAAATAGTACCGCAGTAGCATTAAGAAGTCTAAACGCGCCGACATTATAGAGGTGCCGGGTTTGAGTCGACTGTAGATGAATTAATTTGATATGATTTTCAACCGCCGCATTTATTGGCCTATCTGCTGCCGCGCCGGCCAAAGATCAATTTCTGCTGACTTTAAATATAAGACAGTTGTTTCTAACCAAGCGTCATCGTGCACGCCTTACTACGATGACAGTGTTGTTGATGAAGAAATGGGTGGTGATTTGTTTCAATGCTGAATGTCATTGTGGATGTGAACTATAATTAGTAGTATTTTTGAATGGAACTAAATTTTACTGGTAGATATATTTATTTTATTTTACTATTCTTTATCAACTGAGTAATGACATGAAGGTGATAATGTCAGCGACATGACTTCAGCGCAGAAAGTTAACCAGCATTTGCTCTTAATGGGTTGAGGGAAAACCTGGAAACAACGTCAACCATATAACTCGTCTCATCCGGGATTTCAGCTCTGGCCCGCTCATTTCACAGTCAGACGTGCTAACCATTATTATACAGCGGTGGACTAGAAGTATATTAGGAAGCTGAGAAATGTACGACAATTTTATGCTGAAGTACGACAATTTTCATAAGTTAGTACGACGGTTTCGATTCTTTTATCTGGCAACCCTGCTTGTGCAACACGACTAACAAGTAAGTAGCTGAAGTCTTATGATGGAAGTTGTGTCCTCATACAAGTTCGTTAGCTTGCCGCATTGGCTCGGAGTGTGCTAGATGTGTTCCGATGGGAATGATGAGAAGGAATTGGTCATAAGTAGGGCTAGGATTTTGATGAAATTGCATCTTTTTTCTAGTAAGCCAGAAACATAGCTGCTTTAGTATTTATATGTTATGTGATAAACTGAGTGTTTTAAGACATATTTGTTAGGGCATTTTTTTTTTTTGCATTTTTTGCCTGTTTCAACTCATAAGAGCATCTTTTGTTTTATTCGGTCATTTTTTAGGCATTTTCATTTCATTTTGGCCATAAATCTCCATTATTAATGTAAAATAATGTTTATTTCCTTTGATATTTTCTTTACATATTCTGTCCATTAATACTCGTTATTTTGTATAATATTTCAATCGTTTTTATACAAAAATATTGTCATTTTAACGTAGTACACCCCACGTAATGGATCAGTCCAACCACCCCTTCAATATAGACTCCTCTATACCTGTTAATTCCGGATAAGAGTGGCCTTATGGTGGACTACATTGAAACTACAGTCCATGAAGGGCCAAGACCGACCAGCTGACTACTGACCTCACGTCCACATACCGATGCAGAGGTGTACGATCATACATGGAAACTACATCGGGTAAAATAATTAATTAAAGTGTGGTACTTATAAAAATAATGGAAAATTTAATTCAATTACTAGTCTAAATATTTAAGTAGTACAAAACCTCTTTTTCTACTAAGCCAATTATGTAAGATCAATTTTTAAGGATTCTGTTTTTTAGATTTTTAGGGCATAAATGCATTGTTTTTAGGACATTTTTTTCATGATTTATAGGTCATCAAAATCCTAGCTCTAGTTATAAGTGTTGCCAATCTAGCAATTTTAAACAGATATTATGAATACTCATTATTTATAAGATTTGTCAGTTTTCTTTTTATTATTTAATTATAAAATCATCTTTTTGTACAGCCAATTTACAATTTCTGTCTGAGACAAAGTAACTATAAGTTCAGTCATTAAATGTTTGTACATCTGTTAGGTTTCAATATTAGAGTGGCAGTTCGTTGATGCAATGTTGCCAACTGGACGGAAATTCCGTCAAAACTGTCGGAATTTCAACGTAGCGGACGGGAAAAAAATGGCCTTGACGGGTGACGGATTTTGTGGCGGAAATTACTATTTACATGGTCTTTTGACTTTTTTAGCTGCTGTTATTTTGTTAAATTTTTTGGGGGATTTTACTTTTCCTTTGAATAGCTCTGCCTGTGCCGTACCATGTTAAAAAATCCCCGTTTCAGCTTTCTTTGTAATCAAATCAGAGGTTGAAGAATTATTATTTTAATCAGTAAGCTGTGTTAAAGTTTGCTTTTTATTTGTACATAGATACACATATTGGGTCTTTTTTTTTATTTTGACGGACTCTGACGGATTTCCAGGTATTAGACTGACGGGCATACAATTTATGCGTTGATGTGAGCAGATCCGGTAGCAGAGGCAAAGTATTATCAATGGTTTTCAGTTTAATGTTCAACTATTGTATTCATATCCATATGTCAAACCAAAAACCATATGAGGTATGCATACTGTGGACAAACATTTAATTTCAACTGATAAACCATTACGCTCTTTTGGGAAGTACGTTGTCGGTATAATGGATACCTGTAATACCGATCGGAATGTGTAACATGAGATGTAGTTCCGACTTTAGCCACAATGGCTTGGCTTCAATAACTTTGGAAGCATACATTGAGTTAGGGGTCTTTCTGTCATTTATTTACGGGTACACTGCCAAGGCACCGGCGGCGTAGCTGGGACAGTAGCGCCAGAATTGCGTTCTCACTTCATTTGGACTGATCCTGATTACCGAGGTCTTCCCTACATGTAAGGCAAATGCCAGGTAATATCATAGCGAATCCTCGGCCTCATATCATTTCGCCACAGCGTCGTTAAATAAAATATAAAAAACACCGCCTATGTCGTCACAATGTTTGAACATAATGTTAGGAACGAAGCTGTGTTAGAAAGAGTGGATGGAGAAAGAATGATGCTGAAACTGATCAGAAAGAGAAAAATGAATTCGCTGGGTCCACTGGTTGAGAAGAAACTGTCTTTTGAAATATACACTGAAAGGAATGGTGAAAGGGAGAAGAGTTCGAGGCAGAAGAAGATATCAGAAGATGGACGGCATTAAGATAAATGGATCATATGAAGAGATAAAGAGGAAGGCAGAAAATAGAAAGACTGGAGAATGCTGGATTTGCTGTGAAAGACCTACCGTTGGGCAGAACACTATGAATAAATGAATGAATGAATGAATGAAGAATATTCTAACCACGTCAGAAGATATTTTGTAATAATAAAATGGAAACAACCTATACACTTGAACAGGTTTGCAATTTCTGCAGCAAACTTATGAAGGGGAAAGAAAGACATTAACTTAAGGCATAAATTATAATTCCTTTTGTGTACAAAATGCAGATAGCTGTCCACCGCAACAGTCTTTACTCAAACATTTCTTGCAGAATATTTGCACGTCTCCAACAAACAAGAAATTGAAGCATTTTCAATGGTATTAAGTACTGTACCTTTCCAACTATAGCAATACCGGGCGATTCATAAAAGTATGCAAAAATTAAACGGGAAATAGGGATGCTCTATTGAATATTTTGAGATAGGGGACTTGGGTTCTGCGAGGTCAGATTACTCCTCCATCGTGTTCTAGGTACTGTCGTCAATGTTTTTTTTTATTATACAATTTAATAAACCCTATTTCACCCTGAGGTATATTGGGGTTATAGGTGGCATCAAAATACATATTTTATAACCAATAAACAACAGTAAAATTACAATATAAAATTGTGGTCACAGTTACAATTCACATGAATTATGTAGAAGAATGCACCTTAATGAAAGTATGGATCCTGTTAAAGATTAATGAGATGTCTGAGGAATAATCATTGCAAAAGATGTACAAGAATGTCTAACCGTTTCAGAGTAAATACACGACCTAAAAAGATAATCAATAGTAGATTAATATAAGAAAGTTTGACTTTCACTTTCAAATTAATACTTAATTCATGAACAATGGAACAGTTAAGAGTAATAAAAGGATATTACAAGCAATGATTTACGGTTACAAGTTACATACGTGATTCAGGAACAAATATAATAATTAAAATAATAACACAAGTAATGACTTAAAACTAACGAAGTTCTTGAAGGGCAATATATAATAGTAGGTGCAATACAAAAGATTTAAAAACAATTAATGTAAACAGTAAAGGAATAGTAGAAAAATTGACTTAAAATTACAAGTTAAACACATTATTTTTTAAAACAATGGGTAACAATAAAGAGATACTAATATCAATACACTGACTGTAGTTACAGATTAAACACATTATTTTAAAAACAAACACGCAAAGGATCAATAGCTATTTTCAGGCATTATATACATGGACCATGACTTTAATTCACATCTTCTTGACGTTACTTCGTATATTATTTTGTGTTTCAATTTATTTCAATTTGTTATTTTTCACTGTAACAACAAAAATATGTTCCATAAAGCCTCAAGGCATTTCTCTATATTTGTGGTATCACGGTACGCTTTGTCAATGGCAGCCTGTAATGGTTATAGGAAGAAATATATATATATATATATATATATATCGGGTTCGATCCCAGGTGGTGACAGGATTTTTTCTCGTTGCCAAACTTTCAGAACGGCCCCGAGGTTCACTCAGCCTCCTATAAAATTGAGTACCGGGTCTTTCCCGGGGGTAAAAGGCGGTCAGAGCGTGGTGCCGACCACACCACCTCATTCTAGTGCCGAGGTCATGGAAAGCATGGGGCTCTACCTCCATGCCCCCCCAAGTGCCTTCATGGCATGTTACGGGATACCTTTACCTTTATATATATATATATATATATATATATATATATATATATATATATATATCAAATAGCTATTAAACATACTATTTTAGAAGCAATAAATAGCTATACTAAGAGATGACTTAAAATTTACGAATTAAATACATTATTTAGTAACAATAATTGGCAATAAGGAGGTATTACAAGAAATGCCTCAAAATTCTGTGGTTAACGTTTTGCACAGTATGAAAGGGACTGTCGGCTGATATACGCTGTGTTTTGTAACGTGATCATGTAAATACGATAGACAGAACCACCTGGTGGACAATAGGCCAACAAACAAAACATGAATTGCCTACATGCAAATAATAAATGTACATATTAAAAAATGTAAATAATGTTTAATAATAAATGGAAAGAAGAAGAAGCGACAGCAATAAACATATTTAAGGCTACATCGCCTTACTCTGACTTCGCAGACCCCAAGGGCCCCTATCTCAAAATCTTCAGTAGAGCATAACTTTCGCCCTGTTTAATTTTTGCAAGTTTTTACTGAATCATCCGGTATATAACATCATCTTCCTCGTTTTCTTCTCATAAGTTAATTCACTACCACGCGTTGTGCAGAGTTTTCTATTTTCCAATCTCTCGAGATAAAGAGCTTTATAATCGCTCGAGAGACAAGTTGCTCATCCAAAATATTAAGCTGTAACCTACTTTTTAAACATAATTCGTCATTATTTTGATGTTATTGACGAATGACTTGACTACAATTGAGGTGGTAGCCGGAAAAAGGGCCCATAAGCAAAAGTCATATTTCGAGAAAACAAAGATTGAATATTTATTTTGATGCAATTGCGATTTGAATGCACTTTTATTAAAATAACAATTTGTATACTGTTACAATAATATTTCTCTACAAGTTTTTGTTAAATAATGCATTCCGACTTTAATAGTGTTATAAATATATACATTTTATTAGAGCATTTCATAGGCCCTTTTTCCAGAGAAGAAGTTTATTTTATCAAAATACTTTGAATGTGATTATATTTAGCAGAAATTAAAGATCAGCATTGAACAGCGCACATTACAGAGGTTTACAAGTTAAACGTAATTTTAGTAAAATTATATTTCTTATAATATATGTATCATAGTTGCGTCATAAATTGCACCGTAAACTTAAAGATCATGAATATTTGTTGGGTGCAGAATACAGATTATTTAGTATTAATCTAGAATGTATTCACACTCACTTCAGAGTTTAACTTCAGAGTGCAGTTTGCATTGGATGGACTCACACTCACTTTGAGGATCATCTTCACTGATGTTTGCTGAGTTCCACAACTATCCAAGGGTGCATGGGTTCATTCAATTAGCTATCCTGCCCTCTGTTTACAAGATATTGAATCGAAACTACGTAAACATGTAGATTTTAAAACGGAGAATCGAATTAAACATTCTCCCGAAAAAGAGCCTATAGACCTATGGGCCCATTTTTCGGCTACGCCTCAGTTACACTCGAAGCACTGCATGGGCTATTCCGTATGAAATCGACCAGTAAAAACCCCTCGCATTTTTTTATACTCTAAATTTTTTCCCTACTTATACAACGTGCTGAGGGAAGTGCATTTTCAAAAATATACTATCGAAAGTCAAACGGTTTTCGTATTATTGAGCGACAAATTTAGCGTATTTTATAAAAACAAGCCTTTTCAGCGCTCAGAACTCTGGAACCATTTACTGTAGAACACTGAATGAGAGCTTATTTTGAAGCTGACATTTGGTAGGTTATGATAAGAAGTAATCCTTATTTTTATTGTGTACAGAGAGACAGATAATCTGATTTTACTTCCTTTTAGGTTTTTTTTGGCCATTTGTAAAAATGTAAAAAAACTATTGAGAAAAAACCTTGCATTATTAAGAGGGTTTCGGCACTGTTTGCTTAGTGGCTCGGCAATAAGTTTCGAGGGTATTAAATAGATTATTTTCATACGCCTAGACTTAACGGCGCAGTACCGCACGCACTGGCCGAGAGCTGAAGATAAGCGAGCGTTGGGCGTCATTTTACTCCTGTGTTTATGAAAACCTGTGATAAAACTAGCACAGCCGTAACTGCTAGACGACATATCACGTGTTTGTCTCCTGGCCTTGCTTGTCTCGGCTAAGCTTCCGTCTCACAGTCAGCTGGTTAGTTCACGCGCGTGCTATTTATTTTCTTTATTTGATATTTTCAATACTTTCTTATCAACATACCATCAGTAAAAAATGTGATTATTTTTACTTTCAATGCGGAATCTAACTATATATTTCAAAAATATTTTTTCCTAGCCAAAGGCGTCTTAATGAGGAAAAATCTAAATTTCTCCATTTCCATAAAAATTAAGAAAATCTGTTTATATGTCAATATAAACTTTAATTTCTCAGAATCAAAATAAACCATGATTTTGATCATTGGGTGAAAGGGTTTCGGAGCTACAACAGTTTAAAGTTGCAAATTTTATGAAAATACGATAAATTTAAATATTTTTAATTGAAACACTGAAGTTCTGATGCCTCAAACTTTGCACACAGCATTGTATCACACTTCTCTACGTACAAAAAAAGTTTCATTGTATTTAGAAATTGTAAGGTCAATTTTCTCTATATTTTGGTCGATTTGAGATGGAATTGCTCGTAGGTATTTATAATGATGTGACCTAATAGACTCCAGAGGGTTAAAGAGTGCAGGAAGGTGAAGTTCAGCGTGGCTCACGGGCACGCCAAGAGCAAAAGATAATTGGATATTAAGATAGGTAGAGATGGGACATGGGTGAGCCCTGACCGAGCAACAGTGCACTCTGATCCAGAAGGAACTGGTTCCTGTCTCGAGAGTGATTGATTACCAATATTTTTAAAACATCCGTCCATTGATAGACTCCAAAAATCACCTCTGACCTTTCACCGAGGCCTGACCTCTGACCGCTGCACGTTCATTAATAACTGTAGTGTTCAGCAAGAAAAGAGCGAAGAGCGCCCCACGCCACAACAGCGCTCTAGGGTCTCCCCCCCCCCACAGATCACAGATCCTACAACAGGCAAGATGACACATACTATGTGTTACACCTGCCGCAGGAACCCAGTCCTTTGACATGTTATTAATGATATTCTCGTTCAGTTCTTTATTTCCTTCCACATTCATTCAGAAGACACGCAATTCGTTTCCTGCACACAAAAAATTTGTAATCCAGAAAAATAAACTGACAAAAAGAGTAAATTCTTTTAAAACTGTATCGTTATCATTCTGAGATAAGGAAGTGGACAGCGATCTAGAATTCTATCTTCTATTCTACTCCTATGTTCGCACTTGCATATTTTGTTCTTATGTTTTTATACTTCTTATCCTTCCAACCCACTGTTCTGAATTCAAAATTCCCAAGCCAATTTTCCGGAAATGTAATTTTTTCGATTCCATTTTTTAAATGCATATTTCCGAAAACACGTAGCAATAATGTATTAGGCCTGCAACTTCTACGTTTAATAATGAAACGTTTCTATAGTTCAAAGTTTCACCAAAACGGAGAGGCAAAGCTTAGGTAACGAAATCCGCACGGAGTGGGCAGTAGTAGTAGTAACACTCACTTACTGGCTTTTAAGGAACCCGGAGGTTCATTGCCGCCCTCACATAAGCCCGCCATTGGTCCCTATCCTGAGCAAGATTAATACATTCTCTATCATCATATCCCACCTCCCTCAAACCCATTTTAATATTATCTTCCCATCTACGTCTCGGCCTCCCTAAAGGTCTTTTTCCCTCTGGCCTCCCAACTAACACTCTATATACATTTCTGGATTCGCGCCTACGTGCTACACACCCTGCCCATCTCAAACGTCTGGATTTAATGTTCCTAATTATGTCAGGTGAAGAATACAATGCGTGCAGTTCTGCGTTGTGTAACTTTCTCCATTCTCCTCTAACTTCATCCCTCTTAGCCCCAAATATTTTCCTAAGAACCTTCTTCTCAAACACCCTTAAACTCTGTTCCTCTTTCAAAGTGAGAGTCCAAGTTTCACAGCCATACAGAACAACCGGTAATATAACTGTTTTATAAATTCTAACTTTCAGATTTTTTGATAGCAGACTAGATGGTAAAAGCTTCTCAACCGAATAATAACAGGCATTTCCCATATTTATTCTGCGTTTAATTTCCTCCTGAGTGTCATTTATATTTGTTACTGTTGCTCCAAGATATTTGAATTTTTCCACCTCTTCGAAGGATAAATCTCCAACTTTTATAGTTCCATTTCGTACAATATTCTGATCACGAGACATAATCATATACTTAGTCTCTTCGGGATTTACTTCCAACCCTGTCGCTTTACTATTAGTAGTAACAGCAGCAGTACTTCATTTCATGATGCTCTCAATTACAAAAATAATTTAGCGTGCAAATTCAATGTGAGTGACAAATGCCTGAAATCCCCTAACAGTTAGAGCTTTATTTCCTCCCAAATGAATTCATGCTAAGGATGTCATCGTCCTCCGCGGGGTTTGAACTCGCGAATGTGGGCTCCAACTAGATCACGAAATGCAATGTAGTCATCTGCTTCCTCTAGAACTGTATCTTTCTTCAAACCAGACCGTTTTCATCTCCCACTATCTCCACAGAACAGTTTCTGATAATGTAACAATATTCTTGCTCTACAATTCCATTAACTTTAAGCTCAATATACTTTTCCCTCTCATGCGGTAGATGTCGCAGTCCAGATAATTGCGTATACACAACTGTCAATACAATAAAATTTCGAGGGGGGGGGGGGAGGAATAGCTGATTTTCACAAACGTGTTGTTCTCAAACAAACAGGTCCGTCCGTGCCACTCGACATGACAAGCCCGCCCTTCTCTGCAGTCAAACATATTTAAAATTGTTTGATTGCGTAACCCTACGGGCCCAGTAATCAATACCACCCGAACCCGGTGGTACATTATGCAATAAAACTGAGCTGTACAGTGCGTGCCATCTGTCGGCAGGCCATCAAACTCGTTCTAGACGCCATCTGTTAGCGGTCTTGCGGAGAGTCATGCATATTGAACTACATTACGCTACATCCCGTAGGCGTGCTAAACACTGCGCTGCCTCAACAAATAGATTTCGATATTTCCACAGAAATCAAACCTATGTGTAAGCCTTTCGTCGTGTATAGCAGTTCCTCCTCGACTCCTAAGCGGATTTCGTTTCTATTCTGTATGTAAGGGAGTAGTGGGTACAGTGAGAGACAAAATATTAAGACATATCGACCCTCCCAACTACTAACATTGTAACTCAATTTTTTATGGTTTTGAGTTATCCTAGTTAATATGGTCTTAAATTGTTTCTTTTTCTCTCAGTACTATCATTGTATAGCTCTAAACCTTCCCAATTGTATGTAAAATCTTATTGTTACTCTACATTTTTGTATACACTAATTTACACGATCATTTTAAAACTTCATTTTCATCTCCTGAAAGATGTAAAAAAATGAGTTACAATGTTAGTACTTGGGAGGGTCGATATGTATGCAAGTGAAATTTCAAGTATTTTTAAAATCAAGTGCAACAGAAATATACATTAAAACATGGAGTACAATAATCCATAAACAGAAATGTTAATACATAAAGGACATAATATACAATGCGTGTTTGTCAAAAAATGCAAATGTCTCACTGTTCCCATTCAGGAGGGTACAGTGAGACACCACAGTGTCTATTAACGGACATTAAAATGATTTACAGTTATTTCAAAAGAAAACAAAAGCTTGCTGTCTCTTTATCTTGCCATGTTCTGTAGGCTTATTTAGAATCATTTTGATGTCTGACTTCGAAACCATTGAAACATCTGGAATATTTGGAAAAGTGAATTTTCCATGGCATTTCAAACTTTCGTGAAAAAATGAAATTAATTTTTGGTGACTACAAAGCTTATAATTATAAGAATTCAATTTAATTCCTTATTATTTTTTAATATATTTTTTAAATTTTGTGAATAATTCTTTTTTTATTTAAGAAACCATTAAAACGTAATGTATCCATTATTTTAAGCTATAGTTCCTAAATTGGTTACTAGTATGTTCATTTTTAATGTTAGTTACCGGTAAATGTAATATAATTACAGTTTATTTTTGCAAATCATTGGTAAATGGGAACAGTCAGACGTCTCAGTGTACCCTTCAATTGCATGTCTCACTGTTCCCTTTACGCATAGTTCGTTTAAAAATGGCACCATCACTTCAAAATCAAAACAAGAAAGACAAAACTTTGCAAAACATAACGTCAAATATCATAGTATTAGGTAACAAAACATTCATATTTCTATTTCATTTGTATATCCAATATAACCTTCATTAAACACAAGCCAAAATTTTACTTCTAGAGTGAAAAATTACGAATTATTTTTTTTATCACTCACCTTTATAACTAGAATCAAATCGAGTATGAAAATACTGTTACTTTACTCATGCAACATACAACTCCACTGTTACAAACATTTCAACATCAAAATTTACCATCTAATAAAAAAGTCTCACTGTTCTCCCTGTCTCACTGTACCCACTTCTCTCCTACAAGACTCTTTATTCGGGGCTGATGTAATGGTAATTTTTTGTAAAACTTAACCAGTCTTTATTTAAGTCGAAAGAACAAAATGCTGATACTTTCCCCTCCCTTTACCTAGTCCAAAGCGACAAAAATGAAATTATACACTGCGCATGCATCCAAAACGTTTACCGCAGATATCATATATACACAATTGTTTGTATACATCTGAAGTCTGATAGGTGTAATATGTAGCTAGTCGGCTATATATGCAATGGAGGGGGAAATGAACTGGCCAACCTACACCATTATCTCCTGGCTTAGTTGTCTCATGAGTAATGCCTTATTTGTGTCACTTATGAGGTTCACACCTGTCTTCGGACAGTTGACCAAACAACAACATAATAGTATATTCTGAATATGTATGTATGTATTTATTTACACTGCAAGTGGGCATGCACCCGGTGGCAGTGGTATACACAATATAAACAATACACAATAAAGAAATGATAAGCAATACACAATACAATTATACAATACACAATAGGCCTACAATTTTATACACAATACAATAAGAATACACAATATAATTTCACACAATAATAATAAAACATAAATAAAATACCTAATTTTACATTACAACCTACATTATTATGTATATGCCCTACATAAGTTTCAATAGTCTTTCACTTTATTCTCATCTCACTCACTGTAGTGGCACTATGACGCATTTCACTGACACTTTAGCACACATTTCACTGACACTCTGTAACACATTTTACTGACACTATAGAACACATTTCATCGACGCTATAAATTATCACTGATCGGAACTATTCACTGCACTGTAAAACCATAACTTCACTGACTCACCTCGCTTCACTGATACAACAGTTCAAATAAGTCAAATAATTACACCCTTATGCATACTGTACTTATAAACAGAACTACATTTAAACTAAACATTTCTAGCCTAAGACCCTCTTACACGCCATTTTTAAATAATTTACAATTCAAACCAAGGAAGTAACTCGTCAGGCTAAATAAATACATGTCACCTTAAAAAATTAAATGTTAAATGTCGCCTTAATTTTAATTTGCACTTTATACACAACTTTTTAAATTATTCTTGAAGGACAGCCCTCAAAGACCGCTGCAGGTAGGTCATTCCAATCATTTATAGTTCTATTTAAAAATGAGAATTTACCTACATCCGTTTTCTGTTTCCTACATTTGATTTTAAAATCATGATCGTTCCTACCATAGTACGTTGGCTTTTCTAACCGAGCCGTTATGTCTACCCATGCTTTCTGACCTAGATGTGCTCTATACAATGATGTTATTCTAGTTTTCCTACGTCTGTTTTCCAAAGTTTCCCATTTAAGTTCTTTTATCGTATCGTTTCCATCTTCTCTTTTACCTTTAATATAGGACATGGTATTTAACACTGGCAGTCCACACCTGTGCAGTAACAGCTAACGCGTCTGGCTGCGAAACCAGGTGGCCCGGGTTCGATTCCCGGTTGGGGCAAGTTACCTGGTTGAGGTTTTTTCCGGGGTTTTCCCTCAACCCAATACGAGCAAATGCTGGGTAACTTTCGGACTCATTTCACCGGCATTATCACCTTCATCTCATTCAGACGCTAAATAACCTAAGATGTTGATAACGCGTCGTAAAATAACCTACTAAAATATAAAAATAAAAAATAAATAAAAAAACACTGCCATAAGAACCTATGCATAAAAACAATGAAGTAATTTTTTGATCAATGGATCATATTTACAAAGTAGCAGGCTTTGACTTACACATACGAAGCTAGAAATATTGTATCAACTTAATGACGCTCTTACACTTCTGCCATTCATGCTAGTAGTTTTTTTAATGTCGTTTGCCGGACGAATCCGCGAAGTTATGCTTGGGTTTGGATTGACTTCCCTGCACAAGTGTACACTCTACTTCCAGGGGTCGGGAGAGCATATCAGAAGGAAGGGAACATGACGAGCTTTGTTTGAGAGACAACATATAGTTAAAGCACGTGTAAGTCAATGACATTCCTATAAATTTGGCATGTGTTTTATTTCTTCATTCATTCATTCATTCATTCATTCACTCACTCGTTTCCTTTATTTATTTATTCACTCATTTATTTATTTATGTATTTATTTATTTACTTATTTATTTATTTGACGTACAAAAGAATTAAACTCCATCAAATGCATGTACACGAATGGTATGTCTCCTACTAATATGATAGTAATATTAAGAAGGGGGAAATGACTTTTGGAACACGCTGTATTTGTCAGGGACTAACGGTCTCCACGTTTGACGAGCGGGTGCAAATCCTGGTTTCGACAAATTACCTGAATTTTTTTGTAGGTTATTTTACGACGCTTTATCAACATCTCAGGTTATTTAGCGTCTGAATGAGATGAAGGTGATAATGCCGGTGAAATGAGTCCGGGGTCCAGCACTTAAAGTTACCCTGCACAAATTACCTGATTGTGGGTTTTACCAGCGAATAGGGATTATAAAGAATGGACACTGAGCGAATTTTCCTGTGTTTTGTTTCTCTATGCGCCGGCGTTTAGTTCCACTTTCAAGCGCTAGAGGTTAGTGTAATCGAGCATACGCTAAGATAATAATTGAGTATAGAGTTGAGACACAGGATTCAAACATCGCCTACCTTATTGCATAATACAGTAACGCTTTGCTTCAAATAAATTCAAGTTAACAGCTTTTCCTTATTTCTCAGTGACGAACTAGTTGTAATAATATTTTTTTATATTTCAGATATAATAAATTATATTATAAAATAATATAATGCATTATAAAATTAAGTATCAAATTCGTTTAATATTTGTATATAATATAATATACGTATATGGTTTACTTCTCACAAGACTTTTGTTTTTCCATTTTCAGTGCTATCAAATCATTACATATTTTAATTGTTGTTGGGGGAGTCTAGACATTGCAGTTAATGACGGATTTATTATTTGATGGATCCAATTTATTTTATTTGAGTAAATAATGTACCTAGATGTATTAATTATGTGTTATATTTCCGCTGTGTCGACTGCTAGCTGGTGTGATGTCAGCGCCAACTCTAGGGAGAAAGCAGAATCTCACGCTCTAGCTGGCTTGAAGGTCATTGAAATCAGTCCGGCTACATCAAAGGTACCGACGCGAAGTGTCCATACTTAGTTACCTATACGCTGGTTTTACCTCAGCCCATTAAGAGCAAAAGTTGTGTAACTTCGGCGCCTGACCCTGGACTCATTTCACTGGCATTGTCACTTCCTGCTCACTCAAACGCTATATAGCTATCGCAGTTGATAAAGCATCGTAAAATAATCCAATTAAAAAAGTATTTCACTTATAATGCTTTATTTCCTGTCCGTATCTAGTATCGAGCGATATTATTCTCTACTCGGGGCAAAAACTTTGCGGAAAAGCATGAATACGATTATTTTCCTCTCAAATATGCTATTGAGAAGCTGGCAAGTGCAAAACAAGACTTCCAAACTCCCAGCACAGATCCATCAGAACAGTGACGAATGGAACACAGACAGATAGGGACAAAGAGACGAAAGAAAGGCAAAGACATACAGGGACAGTTAGGAAAGAGGCATGTACATGTGTGCACTGACAGAGACATAGGCACAAACAATTGAACCAGTACTAACATATGGCGCACCGATATGGGAGAAGGCCTTAACAAAACAAAACAACTTAAAGAAATATCAACGCGTTCAAAGACTAATGAACATAAAAATAGCGAAGGCATTCAGAACACTTTCATATGACGCCTCATGTGTACTAGCAGGAATTTTTCCAATTCGTCTAGTCATAGCCACTCACAAAAACATCGAGTACGATGCATCTCTGGAAGTGATTCACTGGCCACACCCAGCTGAAGAACCACTCGTAAGAGCGCCTATGGAGGATACGGCAAACAAAATAGATATATACACGGATGGAAGTAAAATCGGAGGAAAAGTTGGAGGTGCTGCGGTCATAATCCAAAACGACGTGGTCATCCACCGATCCAAATACAAACTGCATGAAAAATGTTCTAACAATCAGGCAGAACAAACAGCAATCTTGAAGGCACTACAACACGTTGAAAAAAATTGGAGAGAGACAGTAATGGACAGTTCTCCTCTAGGTGGGTGAAGGCCCATGTCGGAATAGTAGGCAATGAGATAGCTGACAGTCTTGCCAAACAAGCCGCCATAGAAGATGAAGGGGAAATAGTTTATAACAAAATACCGAGAGATACCATATTAACAGAAGAGAGAGAAAAGACCTTAAGAAAATGGCAAGAGCAGTGGGCTATCTCAACCAAAGGAGCAATAACGAAATCATTCTTCCCATCAATTAAAGACAGACTGAAGATAAATTTACCTGTCGGGACTGAATTTACTTCTATTGTGACAGGTCATGGCTTCACAAGATCGTACCTTCACAGATTCAAGATTATTCCAACTCCAACGTGCCCTTGCAGACTAAAAGAAGAACAGACAGTCAACCATATAATATTGAGATGTGCCACACTGATAAAAGAAAGAAGAATTCTACGAGCTAGTATAATACGCACAGGTCAAACCTGGCCTCCACCTTTTGATCAGTTCACAATAACATACCTCAGAAACTTAAAAAAATTTATAAAATCCATAGAATTTGGCAAAATGTAACAGTAATTGAAATTAGAAATAATATTAACAATGATGGTAACCTAAAATAGAAGAAGTACAATTAGGCAACACTTGTATCTATAAGAATTTCAAGATCTCAATCAAAATTGTAAATATCTTGTTCTCATGTCATAAATTATGTAACTAATTATTGTAATATTTTATGTAAAGCATGTAGTATTACTCCAATGTAATGGATCATGCTGATATACAAATATATATATACATATATATATATACATATATATATATATATATATATATATATATATATATATATATATATATACTAGCTGAAAGTACCCGGCGTTGCGCGGGTTTTCCTTTCTGCTTCTATTTTTAATTGCAATGGTTATTAAATTTTCGGAAATCTCGAAAACTCAACTATAGACAACCATAACAAATTGCAAATCAAGATTTTCAGGTATAACTCCCTGTAAAGTTGATTTGAATAATTTCGAGGGAAAAATTGTTCCGGAGCCGGGTATCGAACCCGGGGCCTTTGGTTTAACGTACCAACGCTCTACCACTGAGCTACTCGGGAACTCTAACCGACACCGATCCAATTTTTCCCTCTATATCCACAGACCTCAAAGTGGGCTGACAACCGTCAAGCAACCAACTTCGAGTGCACACTAACTCCGTGTGACTTAAATTGTGGTTTTCTGTTAACGAACAGTGACGTGTATTATGCAAATCAAGATTTTCAGGTATAGCTCCCTGTAAAGTTGATTTGAATAACAAATTGTCTTTACTAAGCTTTCCTCCTCCATTAAGATGATTGTTTACTTAACTTCACTTACATGAATTAATGAACTCCTTAGCCAAATGCCTGCCAGGGTTAACTAAATTTAAAACAGTTTTAGATCAGGCACCGAGAAGAAAACATTTCATCATGTGCTTCACATTTAATTTTTTTAAATTTATATATTTATTTGTTTTGTTTATTTATGTATTCTGGTGTAGATAAGACCTTTAGGCCTTCCCTTCCACACCGCCAAAAATACGAATAAAATAATCCAAAAATCAAACTAAAGTATAAACAAAGTAAAACCCAACGAAAATATACTATACAGGCTACAGTCACACAACCTTTAAATGAGTTAACATTTTCTTGAAGTTCAGGAAAACAAAAACACACCCTTCGATCTCTATACACCCCCTTAGTGTTGACTCAATGTTCTACGGATCTTACATTTTATCTCTGCCGGTCAGTTACCGCGTGGCTGTCAGTGTAATAAATAATTTTTCTGCCGTCTCCTTTCCTCTCCACCACAAATGTGACGTTGTACTGAGGCAGAGATAAAATAATTATAAGATCTATACATTGATCTGAAGCTGTGCTGACATACATTTCACGTAATTTTATGTCTACGTGTGCTTTCACTTGAACTTCAGAGAGCTGACGGTAATTAGGAAATTCCCTTGTTCCCAGTCTGAATCCGTTGGGGTGTCATCGTGAGCCGAAATTTATCTGTCTATCTGTCGTTCCAAAGAATCAATATATATATATATATATATATATATATATACACAATTCAGTTTATATTGGAAGATTTGTTTACCCCTTGACAGCTGTACGTCCGCTTATATCATACCCGGGCTTTTTAAATATGACTCGAGATATTACATCTAACAAATTCAGAACATATTAAATATATTACTTTTTATTTTATATACAGACTGCAAATAGAGTATAATTTTGCAACAAGTCAACATAAATAATAATATTCTGAAAGACATATGTTATAGAAATGAAGTGACTGTTCTTTCCACAACGCTTAACATTCTACACTGGCAACATGATTACACAGATAGAATTTCGTAATAACACATTATTGGACACGGACAATAATATTTTGAAAGATACGTATTTTAGAATTAATATAGTGTTATTTTCAGTGGGCTTACGTATATTCACATACTACATTAGGAACATGACAAAAGTATCATTGATATGCATACAATTCGTTTTTCCCTCTTTTGTATAAATGTGTATATATGTTTAGATGTGCTCACTCGAAAGCAAGTTACGCAATTTATTTACATTGTGAAAAACACGGAGTTTTTAAGTGAATGCCTGCAACTTTGAGTGACTATCTTTGAGCTTTATTTTACTACGGTCATTACGAATGCTAGTCGCAATGAAATGACAGTTGCTTAAAATCGAATGGCGTGTTACTGGCTACCATAGGAATATGTGGGATAAAATCATCTTTGCTTTTCGTTACTATCACTTCTGTTACGTTTGGCATGAGTTTTTTTCACACCAATTCCTGTTCCATTGCATACTTTTTATGGGTCAATATTTCGCAATAGTACTATTGGTGATTTAATATTAAGTATTCAATTATATGTTGACAATCCATGCGATTTCTAAGAATTCAAGAATTCAGTTTGATAAAACACAGTCTGCTCACTATCTACAACTATCTCGAGAAGAACATAATACGGTTCTGGACTACATAAAGATACTTAATGCATGAATTGTCTAGATTTTGGCCTTCATGATGTGTCTACAATGTTATTTTATATCGTTTTGCTTTTTCCATGGCCTCATGAAAGTCAATGTTGAATACAAGACAATAATAAAGAACAATTGACTGTAGAAGATTGCATTTAATATTATACATTAATATTTATTTTGACCGTATATGTTTTTATGTTTTTATCTTTTTAATTAATTTAACGTCTATTTGTCCGATTTTAATGTAGCCTATGTTCTTCTCCTGGTTATGAAGGTTAAATGTGCAAACTTTGACACAAATCGGTCAAAACGTGTAGATTTATATAGAGAACATACCCACATTCACTTTTATATATTAGATTTCAATATAATTGTATAGTAACTTTGTTTGAGACAGCATAAATAAAATGCTACGGATATATTATTTATGTAGTAAAACTCCCTTTATGGAGGGTTAAAATAAAATAACGTATTTAAAATAATGTAAATAAATTATCAAAATAATAAAAAAAAAAGTTTCACTCAGGTTCGAACTTGGGTCCCCATACATTACAGTCATTCATCTTACCTCAACATTACAGAGACCTACTTACGTGAGTGCTTGAATTTAAGTATTATAAATGTTTCACATTTGCTGTCTATTATGTTTGATTTTGAATTTATAAAAACTAAATAAATATGTGTTTTATGTTATTTTGTATTGTATATTATTGCCCATGACACATTCAATCAAGAAATCGTTCCTCATTTACGTAATGTTAATTTAATGTTATTTTATTTAATATTAATTCAATAACAATATGGCCGCTTTTACAACTGAAGAAGACATGATTGGATGACGTCAATAAAAGACAGTTGACTATAGAATAGGAGGCCATTGTAACTTATAATACATGCCATTTCGTTCTAATTTTTATTGTTTTCAATAATTTAACGTCCATCTGTCCAATTTTAATGTAGCCTATGTTCTTCTCTGGGTTATGAAGATTAAATGTGCAAACTTTGGCAAATATCGGTCAAAGCGTGTAGATTTGTATTGAGTAAGTACATACATACATACATACATACATACATACATACATACATACATAGCCACATTGACTTTTATATATATATATATATATATATATATATATATATATATATATATATATGGTGGAAGGTAACCACTGCACCAAAATGCTATTAATAATAATAGGTCATGAGGAGAGGTTTGGAAAATCTAAATAAGTTTTTCTTCTAACATTCACCGTTTTAGAGAAAATCGTTATGTTTCTATGAAGCATTTGACAACATCACGGCTACTGCAATAACTCTAGCAAGTTCGGCAACTCACCCATTATCTTCCCCTTCCCCTCTGTCACACGCGTTCGACAGTGCAATAAGTTGCAAGATTTATTTTAACGAGTTTCGCAATTAATTATTGAATTTAAATTCATAGCTAAACGGTTTAGTCTGCAAAAAAAGACTCAAGACATTAACTGCTCAGATTATTTTTACCTATCTGTTGGTGTAGCAATCGGGCCGTTACCGCAAACATTGGACAAAGACTATTTTTTTCCTGCTTAATGGTGCTTCATCGAAGGGAAAGTGTAATATTTAACATGTACTGTAGATTCACCATCAGTCCCCTTCCACCCTGTATGGGGGTGGGGGGGAGACATACTCGTACAGAGTGGAAGTAATATAACAGCTTATTCTTTGGATAGAGCGTATTCCGAATCTCAGCGCTGAGCAAACTGATGGCATCACGGTGTTCCGAATTCCACCGATGACGTCATTGATGCTCCACCGGTGCCATCAGTTTGCAGAGGTGGTGGCAGTCTCCATCAGCCGCCATCAGTGAATCTGATTGGTTCTTGTATAGGGCGGGAATTAGCAGACGAATGACATCGTGCACTGTTGTGTCATGGCGGTGTGTTCTGCTTTAGTTCTGCTGTATTGTTTGAGTTGAGCACAACGTAAAAACAATATGAAGAGTCCACTGCAAGAATGATGGATGTCATTTGGAATACATTTTGCAGGAGAAGCAATTAAAAGTTTGAAATGCTTAGCGCTCAAAGCTTAACTGTGATTTTCCGATCATTACTGGACAATGACTATCAGTGTTAATGCCATATAACTCTGCATGTACATTCTATATGTCTTAAGCTATGCATTGACAGTCTTGGTTCATTTTCGACAAGAAAGTGACATCCATCATTCTTGCAACGGACTCTTCATATGTTAACGGCTTATGAGCGAACATGTCAACGGACCAGTTATTACTACCGGTTCAAAAAATAAATTGTTTATGCTCTCTTTTCTTTGAACGAGATGGCAGTACGGAAATTTCGCAAAATTTTGCTAGCGTAGCACAGACAACAACTTATACAGTCGCCATGACAGCCATCGATCCTTCCAGCAGTTTTGTTCCTATTTCGCTGCAGCGTAACGTCATTGTTGTCAACCGGTCCGGTGAGATTCGGAATACGCTGATAGAGTGCAACAAAAAATTGTAACACCAAATTAGTCCCAAATGAATACTTTTCTCAGAAAAAAATTCCCCTAAACGGTAACTCTGTTTTACTAGATAAGCACTATCCGTGCGATTCTGATTTTTACTCTATCATTAGAGGAACTGGTAAGGAATGATATATCGCCATGAAGTGTTTCAATAAAATGAACGATTTTGTTGCAAATTAATAAAAATATTAACACGTACTGTTACTTCCTGCCATTAGGAAGAGTGTCAGCCCTACTGAAGTGACTAAGGGACAAAATCCTGCTGTTCAGACCGAAAGCGTGTACATGAGTCGGCGACGCACTGTTGTCAGACTACGCAGAATTTCAACCTAATTTCCTAATTAAATGTGCACATAATAAGTCTTTATATATTCCACTGTTGTATCACTTCCACCCTGTGAAGAGACAGTGAATACATTCGTAAATGACTAGGGACATTTGGGGACAGATAAGGAAAGTCACAAGTGTAATGGGATATAACATAAATACATTAGAAGATAGATAAGAAAAGACAGACAACAACTTCACGACCTGAGAAGGATATCCCTTGCTTCCGCTCAAACTGTTGGTTAGCATTAACGCGTGATTCAAGTCTTCCCGGCTAGTGTGACAGTGGACGGCAGCGCTATCTTGACGTTATCGCGGGAACTATCTGAACATTACTGCATTCGCTGGTACAACAGACACACGTTCGTACCTGGACGGTAGACTTCGGCAGATGCAGCCACTATTGGACAAGAAGAAAACAGTTAACTAATAATGGAATTATCAGTTATCCTGTCGTTCAATTTATACGAAGGCGAAAAAACATAGAAGTTAAAAACTGGAGATCCAGTCGGTTGTTGTAAAATACTGAATAACGTAAGGCACCGGCGTAGATGATGCGGTATCTAGTGTGATCCGAAGCTGCGCTTGGGCATGAGTTCGAGTCTCGCTTGGACCGATTACCTGGTTTGATTTTCCCCGAGGTTTTCTCCAACTGTAGAATGAATGTCGGGAAATCCATGGCGAGTTCTCGGCATTATCTCGCCAAATACAATTTCGCTAAACAATCTAGTAGTTAATACAGCGTCGTTAAACAATATGCTTGCTAGCTAATTCAAGGAATTTGTTCATTTTAAAATGTACACTACACACCAATTAAGTTCATACTATTTTTAAAAAATGTGATTACTGTGTAGAGCAGAATAACTGAAAGCATAGCGTAGCATACATGAAAATATTTCACATTCTATAACTTGTTTGATATAGTTATCATGGTAAAAGCAATGTAAACTATTATAGCAGAAATATGTAAAAGTAATGAAAAAAAGTATCTTGTAAGAGTCATCATATCTAACTAACAGTACAAACCGAGTTGATTTTATTATATTCCAATCTTTAGATCTGTATTTTACTTTCTTTTATGCTCGACCATGCCGAAATGTAGTAATTATACACCTGGTAGCAGTCCTTTAATGCATGTCATTAAAGTACACCTATTCATTAAAGTTCAGGTTTTCGATTATTATCGGATATGCAATCGAAAGATGAGGGAAACGTCACGGAGGCTGGAAATCCAATACTGTCACAGAAGGTTATGTTCTGTTACTATAATAATTAGCGTTAATTGTAAATAATATTCAAATAAATTCGTCATCTCGTTTTTCAATTCTAAATCAATTTCCAGGTTATACCAAAATTAGTTCATGTTATTCTCTACATCAAGGTCAATGACATTATTGTTCCTCGGAAAAAAATCAATACTTTCGCGTCTGCGCACATCTCACACGAGCTATGCACAAGGTCACTTCCGATCTTCTGTCAGATACAAACAAAATGATACTTCTGAATAATTTCAAGTTAGAAATATGGTCGAGCATAAAAAGTCATATGAAACTTGCCTATAATGGTAATTAAGACGCTCGTATGAAAATTATGAAACTCGCTTGCGCTCGTTTAATAAACAAACATACTTGTGTCTTAATTACTATCATTATAGGCTCGTCGCATAATGTACTATTTTCTATTATGGTATTATTTTCATATTGTTTAGTGTCGATTTTGTTATGCTGTTATTTTTCGTAATATGTTAGTATCCTCTTCTTCAACGTTTTGTTAAATTTTCGCTCCTTGTATACTTCGTCACCTGCCACGGCCTTAACTCTGCCACTATAAATAAATATATTAGTAGGCCTATTATTATTATTATTTCCTGAGTCTGGCGTTTATCTGAGTCCCAGCCAATATTTGAAATAATACTGATGACGATAATAATAATAATAATAATAATAATAATAATAATAATAATAATAATAATAATGTATTACCAGTAATTTCGATGCCGATTTGGCAGAAATAAACATTTCATTAAAAAAAATGTCTGGTAGCCACGAAAGTTCAGTACGTAGATGTTAGACAGTAATGGAAAATGTTTGCGTTTGAGACTGGTCTAATTTACCTTCATTTCTTTGATTTCTTTATGACGCACAGTTAAACAGATCAGATATAGAGGGAAAAATTGGATCGGTGTCGGGTAGAGTTCCCGGGTAGCTCAGTGGGAGAGCGTTGGTACGTTTAACCAAAGGTCCCGGGTTCGATAAACAGCCCCGGAACAATTTTTCCCTCGAAATTATTCAAATTAACTTTACAGGGAGTTATTCCTGAAAGCTTAATTTGCATAATACACGTCACTGTACGTAACTGAAAACCACAATTTAAAGTCACACAGAGTTAGTGTGCACTCAAATGTTGGTTGCTTGACGGTTGTCAGCCCACTTTGAGGTCTGTGGATATAGAGGGAAAAATTGGATCGCTGTCAGGTAGAGTTCCCGGGTAGCTCAGTGGGAGAGCGTTGGTACGTTTAACCAAAGGTCCCGGGTTCGATACCCGGCCCCGGAACAATTTTTCCCTCGAAATTATTCTGATCAGAAAGAGTCAACAAAATGGGCGACCCCAAAAGCGTATACCCTTTTTCCAAGTTCGGAGCTTTAACCCCTGCTTTACAAGCGCAATGTCCTTGTAAGTGCAGCTATACAAATACAGTACTTACTTATTAATGCACTTGCACTCAGAAATATTTAAATACTGGTTAATAACAGCTGCAAGGAACGGAGCAACCACCTGTTTATTTCCCACGTTCCCTTCGCCTTTCAAACACTGTGCAGCACTATCCGAGTGCTACTTCACCACTCTTGCCGTGCTCACGGGAGCAGTTATGTGTCATACTTGACCAAACAACAGCGTTATTTTTCTTACACTGTTGACGTATATGGGTCGTTAAAAAATTCGTGAACCTTAAAAGACCAAAATCATTAATGTTCTTTAATACAGTAATTAGCAATGTATTTGCATTATTAGTTTCTTTCTCTATTGCTAAATTTGATTCACTGCCATTTTAATATCAGTAATTCAGAAAAGCTGAACAATGACACATTCCGTCAGCGAGCGCTAGGATTCCTCCATCAGTCAGGCTTAAGGTGCAACCAGCGAATAGGGATTATAAAGAATGGACACTGAGAGAATTTTCCTGTGTTTTGTTTCTCTGTGCGCCAGCGGCTAGTTCCACTTTCAAGCGCTAGAGGTAGTGTAATCGAGCATACGCTAAGATAATAATTGAGAATAGAATTAAGGCACATGATCCAAACATCGCCTACCTTATTGCATAATCCAGTAACGCTTTGCTTCAAATAAATTCAAGTTAACAGCTTTTCCTTATTTCTCAGTGACAAACTAGTTGTAATAATAATATTTTATATTTCAGATATCATAAATTATATTATAAAATAATACAATGCATTATAAAATTAAGTATCGAATTCGTTTAATATTTGTATTAATAATATAATATAGGTATATGGTTTTACTTCTCGTAAGAGTTTTGTTTTTCCATTTTCAGCGCTATCAAATCATTACATATTTTAATTGTTGTAGGGGTCAACGTCTGAACTCTCATTATAAAGGAACTCTAGAGTCTAGACTTTACAGTTAATGAAGGATTTATTATTTTATGGATCCAATTTATTTTATTTGAGTACATAATGTACCTAGATGTATTAATTATATGTGTTATATTTCCGCTGTGTCGACTGCTAGCTGGTGTGATGTCAGCGCCAACTCTAGGCAGAAAGCAGAATCTGACGCTCTAGCTGGCTTGAAGGTCATTGAAATCGGTCCGGCTACATCAAAGGTACCGACGCGAAGTGTCCATTCTTTATATTCCCTATTCGCTGGTGCAACTAGACTAAAAACGCGCGGCTTTCAAATTTTGGAAACACTATCGGCTACAAACAGAAATGTTGAGAGAGCTGATTGAAAACATAACAATGCCGCTGCGGTGACAGAAATTTCATCAAGCTGTTTGTGCCACATGATCTATGAGAATAGGAAAGGAGTCTGAACCTATCGTCTTGAAGTACAATCACTTTCAACACCATCATCACAGATGATGAGACATTTTGATCCTCAAGGATACATTATGGAAACACGAAGATTAATTCCATACAAAAGTATCTTCACAGTAATTAGTAAGGAGAGGATTCCTATGTAATTAAATATACTTTTTGCGTGTGATAAAACACAATTAACAAAGTTAAAAATTCCGAACATGAAGTTTCAAGTTTAAACCCCGAATTTTATTTCACATAAAAACACATATTTTCACAAAAAATTATGTAAATACATATTTTCAGGAAATCTATTATAAACACATAAATCTTGGAGTTTTTTTTACTTAAATAATTTTTTTACAAGAACTTTTAAACATTTTAAAACTAAATCAATTATGTCACTCAGAAGTACGTTATCTTTTTTAGAATTCTTGGTTGCTTCGTGTTTCTAAGCGCTGTGTGGTGTATCCGTGATCCATTTTCGTAATAGTATCGCCTCAAGTTCTGAGAACTGCTAGGCAGCATATCAGTGTTATTATTAGAGAATAAATTAACATGGACAAGGAGGAGAGATCTTGTAACACATAATTAGTAATGTTTATTGTTGCTGAAGATGATTTCATTCAACGCTTTGTTTATGAAACACAACAGATAAGAACTCGGGTATGAACATTATTTAATTTAAACAAATCTCTCGCCTCTCGCTCATGTCTATCAAGTAAGGCAATATATCTTCTTGTGATTCCCTGTTATCGGGCTTCGTCAATCGATATCCTTCAAGTTATACTGAAAGATGGTTGTTTAAAAAACGATTTGGCTTTCCTGTTAGCAAATTTAAGCTTTTTGTGTGATACCATAAAAAACTCGAAACAACCTGTTGTCTGAAACAGGGAGGTGCGTGCCGTGGAAATTAAACTAGACTCGCTACCAGGTTCAGAAGTACAATTACTAAGGGACAAATTCCAGAATGTGTTTGGGAAAAACAGTGGATATAAAAAAATGTGTAAAGTTGCTCAAGTACTGGAGGGTGTGCCTGTAGGTGAAATAGGATTGTGACATTCCTCTCTTTAAATATGCACATCTGTCGTCCTGTGATGTGGAAAGATCGTTTTCACAGTATAAGTCGTTGTTCGGAGATAATCGGCATGCATTTGTGCTGGAGAATTTGGAGATGACCTTTGTTGTTCACTGCAATTCTCGGCCAACTACTAGCAGTCAAGTGTGGTTGGTCAGTACTTAGTAACATTTTTTTTTTTTCAAACTAAGTAAGGTATTTTTGTCATATTTAAAAAATAATATTTTTTTTTTATTTTTAGCAAATGAATCGCTCCATGCGGAAAGGGCTTCAGTCACAAATTTTGAAAAAAAACGAGATATCGATGGAAATCATATCTTTATGGATGGTTCCATCAGCCTGTGCAGAAAGGAATTCAGTCCAATGCTTGGAAAGACAGAAACTGAAGCGTCAGACTGAGAGTTATATGCAGAAAGGAATACAAAGTACAGACTGTTTTCCTTAGTTTTCTCAAAACCAGGTCTAATGGACTGAAGCCCTTTCTGCATGGGGCGATTCAAATATTTTCGTACTTTTTACCTCATAAAAAATAAATATATTTAAATTTTTAGCACATAAAAATCCGCTCCCTAGTAATTACCTTCCTCAACTTTACTTCACCAACGGGTATCCCAAGGAAAAAAGGCAAAATATTACAAAACGCTCCTCAGTAAAAAAAAAAAAAAACAGATCTTTCCGAGAAAAGCGCTGTCTGTTGCAGGACAACTCAAAGTGAGTGGCGGTTACAGCACACGGATCACTTTTATAACACGTTCAGATCTAGGGAGATGAAGACACCTGTTCTGTCGTTTGGATAACAGTTGTATCAAGTACATAAGAATTATTTCAAGCACTGTGACGCGGTTCCCCTGTGTGTACGCTTCATTGTCTATTATGTACATCCATGCTGCATTGATTATCTGCTAACCGCTCCCTCTTTCAGTCCACTTGGCAGTAATGAGGCTCTCACACGGCAATAACTAGTCCATCGATTGAGCATGCGCCAAAACAAACAGCATGGGATACACTCAGTTCGTTTATGTTTACCACAGAGTGTGAATCATCCTTCCACTCTTCCTTCCACAATCACAGTTTTCTTCCTTTCTGTCTTTACTGCCTCTCTCCTGCATTAGTTTTCTCATTTTCTACTTCCTTTTCGTCTCTTCTTTCTTTTCCTCTCTTCTACATACTTTCATTTGTTCTAATTTCTTTATATTCCTTGTTTCGCTTCTGCATTTTCTTTTCTTGTCTTACTAACTTCTTCTCCTATATATATATATATATATCCTATATAGAGAGAGACTCATCCGGCTTCAATTACGGATGACCACGAGGATCCGGAAATGAATAGCAAACAAATATAATTAATTAAATATGAATATTGTTATAAAAATAAAGTGTAATAATTAAGCAACACTGATTATCAATTATAAAATAAAATCTTAGAAGATGACTATAAAATATACTGATAAAAAAAAAGATTTTATTTAAAATTAGCATATCCTTAATTAAGGCCTTCTGAGTGGTATAAATGAAATTGTATAATCTGCAGGGAATCTTTGAGAATTTGCGAGATGATTTTTTGAATTTCAAAAGATGATATTGATAATTGTTTTAAAAAATATGTAAATTTTAGTAAAGAACTCCGAGCACCAAAAAATAAACCTGTCACTGACCAATTGAATAGAGGGATGTTATACTTGGCACTAAGGTAGGGAATACAAGGTTCATAAATGGCCCTCTTTTCCTGATCAACCTGATGAGCTTGGTTTAGATCTCTCTCCATGCGTATAGTTGGATCTATGATAATAGCCTTTTGTTGTTGCCTGTTTATTGCTATTATATCCGCTCTTCTGTGAGAGTCGTCTTCAGAAATGCAGTGGACCTCTTCATGAACTTCCCAACCCTTGTTCCGAAGAAGACAGGCGATAGCTCCACGGACTCTATGATGCCTGTTGTTACGCAATAACTCTCCTTTCCGACAAAAGCCCAACACGTGGCCAGGAGTTTCTGTCTCGTTGCAGCCTGGTTGACTGCAATGAGTCGTGCTGAAAGCTCTGCCAGGAACGGAGCGCACTGCAGTAAGGTTGCAGGACATCTTGATTGCATTAATATACTCTGAAGACGACAAATTCCTTCTCATCCTCTTTCTTTGCCTTCCCCTCTTCTTTTACGTTTCTAATGTGGAGCGTTTTTCTGCGTACCACAAAAAAAATGTAACCAGGATTACAAACTTGCCCCTTATTAGAGTTGTCGATGCCACCCGCAATGCATTCGTTACGGAGCTCTTCTTTGATCATTCATGGCCCTGCTTATGCTTCTATTACGACATTCATCAAGTGGAGCGACATCCTATGCTTCTTATGTTGGCGGATCCATCCTCATTTGTTTCAAGGGGCTACGTGCATCACAGCATTTCCTGAAAGAAACCATCCAGCCATCCGGGATATCGTCTGTTTATACAGGCAATTCCAACAATAACGATGACGTATTAATAAATAAATGAATAATGTATTTTGATGCTTCTTTATTTCAGCGATTTATATCTTTATACAAGGAGGCCGTGTTAAAAACAGTTGCTGTAGATTTGTGATTTCGGAATCAGTTGGACTTGGAATACTATATTATGATACAAGGTTGGGAAGTGTTTTTTACAAAATCGAGGGAAAATTTGAAAAACGAGCACAGGGAGTTTTTCAATTTCCAAGATTTTGTAATGCACTTCACAAATGTGTATTGTACATCATATTTTTGCACAATCATAAATTTAAAATTGTAAATACAATATATTTTGCATAGAAAATTTAGAGCAATATTATTCCAAAGGCTTCACAAACTATACTGTAATGGTAACTAGGTAACAATAACTGCACTGTAATGGGTCTATTTGAGTATAATTTTATGTTAGAAAGAATGGTTTCTCTAGTAGCAAGTTTCTGTGTGGGAATTCTAACTTTCAACAATAGCGGAAACAGAGATTACCCCATCCCCCGAGTGGACAGAAAAGGTTGGGGGACTGTCTTAGTTCAAAAGGCAACCGCTCAGAGGGTGGTATAGCTTCTGTCTTTAACTGGGGATGCATAGAACGATCCTATAGTTCTGGTGCGCTCCCCATCAGAAAGTATCAGCCCTCAATTACTAGAAAGGAAGCAGCCGGTCGCCCGGATGTCTCCTGACTTGTGAATTATTGAGTGGTCGCCGAGGGTGTGGCCGTTACGTGACGAAAACCAATTAGCGAATCATATCATGTCACCAAGCCACAACACGCTCCGTTGTTAATGCAATTTTCTGTTTTGTTCTTTGTTGCTCATTGCCCATCCAAGCGGTCCGTGGATCGATTGCCGGCCAGAAATTTATCTTCCGTCTAAGGGACTGGGTGGTTGTCCGTTGTCTTGTGACTGACCTGTGATGTCACTGCGGTGGTCTTGCGTTGTGCAAATCCTTTATCCAGAGAGGCTCGCAATGCGTAGATATCTTGATATCTAGTGCGGATTCAGACAACACAAGTCGGTACTGCACGGGAGAAAGACAGTGTTGCCAACACATAAATTGTATCGCCGTCAGTATAGCACCTGGAAATCCGCCAGAATCCGTCAAAATTAAAAAAAAAAAATTATATATATATACATATATATATATATACATATATATATAAATGGAAATTTTAACACAACTTACTTACTTACTTACTTACAAATGGCTTTTAAGGAACCCGAAGGTTCACTGCCGCCCTCACATAAGCCCGCCATCGGTCCCTATCCTGTGCAAGATTAATTCAGTCTCTATCATCATATCCCACCTCCCTCAAATCCATTTTAATATTATCCTCCCATCTACGTCTCGGCCTCCCCAAAGGTCTTTTTCCCTCCGGTCTCCCAACTAAGATTCTATATGCATTTCTGGATTCGCCCATACGTGCTACATGCCCTGCCCATCTCAAACGTCTGCATTGTGTAACTTTCTCCATTCTCCTGTAACTTCATCCCGCTTAGTCCCAAATATTTTCCTAAGCACCTTATTCTCAAACACCCTTAACCTATGTTCCTCTCTCAGAGTGAGAGTCCAAGTTTCACAACCATACAGAACAACCGGTAATATAACTGTTTTATAAATTCTAACTTTCAGATTTTTTGACAGCAGACTAGATGATAAAAGCTTCTCAACCGAATAATAACACGCATTTCCCATATTTATTCTGCTTTTAATTTCCTCCCGAGTGTAATTTATATTTGTTACACAACTTACTTACCAATTCTGATTAAAATAATCATTCGTCAACATCTGACTTCATTACGAGGAAATCTGAAACAGGGATTTCTTAAACATAGTACGGAACTGGCAGGGCTGTTCAAATAAAAAGTAAAATCTCTCAAAAATTAAACAATTAAAAATGACAGCAGCTAAAAATATCAAAAGACGATGTAAATCGTAATTTCCACCAGAAAATCCGTCACCCGTCAAAGCCATTTTTTTCCCGTCCGCTAGGTTGAAAATTCGTCAATTTTGACGGAATTTCCGTCCAGTTGGCAACAATGGAGAAAGAGAACTTCACGTTGTACTGGTCCACCCCGTGCTATTATTAGTGGATTGAGGAACGGACAGATGAGCGGGTGGATATGAATGGGCAGCTGCGTGGGAGGACGAGTGTTCGATATCGAGAGAGCTACAAACAGACAGCATTAAACAAAAGCGATCCGATGCCATGAAGACGACACATTCTTTTTCATTTGACCTTTTGTGTATTTCGCAGTAATTCACATTTTTACCCTTTTTCAATGGTACTCTGTTTGTACTTTATTATCAGTTTACAATACACGCAAAAATGAAACCATATACAGAACACAAACGAAAAGACAAACTTTCTCTATGCGCTGTGTAGGAAAGTTTAGTTCTTAGAGTCCCAAGAAAGTCTACAGTCGGACCTACACGGACGCAATTATTAACTCTGCTCAATTTCATTTAAAAGTACAACACAACTGATTCTGTTACTGTCTTCGTGGTGTGACACGAATACTAAGACACGTCAGCCAGAACAAAGTTTAGGCAGCAATTCGTAGAACAGCAGAGGTGCCAATTATTACGGATTTCTGCCTACTATTGCGCCCATTATGGCCAAAGAGAAAACTATTGCGGAAAAGTAAACTTATCATGGCTAATAGGTCTATAATTATGTAGCTATTTCTTGCGAAAGAGCTGATGAAATATGTAAAGAAATGTCCAATAAAATTTCCAATTGTGAACAGATGTTCGACACATCTAATCAAATCACAGTCAACTTCAACTACGGAACTTTTACAATTTATTAAGAACCATCACGCGAGGCAAGATGTCTCAAAATACTCTTAATTTTAGCTAACTGCCAAAATGTACAATAAATTTGTTTTGAGTACCGCTAACTGAATAGAACAATTTGTCAGTTTTCTATGTGATATATTGTAGACCACTTTAGTCTCCCACTCAATAAAATAATTGTATTCCAATGGATTCCATTGTGGAATCCTGGGAAACGAGAATGCGGATGCTTTAGCAAAGAAGGGCAGCACTGCTACTTACAGACCTGTTACTAAATCTACGTATTACTCTGTGAAAATATTTATTAAATCTACATACTTAGACTTCAACAAACAAAATTTGATAACACAATCCCAAGGGAAAAAATGGAACTCTCTGCATCATAATCCAGAGTTAATTCCCGATTTACCACGAAAATCGTCTGCAGCTGCATTTAGATTGGCAACAGGCCATGATTGTTTGGCCAAACACCTGCACAGAATTGGAATATATCAGTCCCCTAACTGCCCATTGTGCAACTCAAACCAAGAAATGGATTCGAAACACCTCAAAATCTGTGCTTCAGTGACTGGTCATGATAATATCTTTGAAAAATATTGGAGTGCAAGAGGTCAAATGACTTTATTGTCAAACGCCTGGCATTAGAAAACAACAACTTTAGTCTCCCGCATTTTCTTCTAAAACAGTTGGCAACCCTAGAATGTTAGAGACAATCTGGGTGTAACCCATACAAAATGTAAGCTTCTTACATTTATTTCGATATGTCTCACTAGTGACATGATCAAACAAGCTTTCAGTGCCTGTCACTCGCTGCTGGCTCGGAGCCCAGCCGACGTCACTGAATGAAGTGCGTGCAACTTCACGGCTCTTATCGGCACCATTTCCCTCTGTTCGGTTTAGGCCTATTTCATTTACTTATGCCATTTATTTTCTTTTAAAATGTTTCCACTTTCAATTATAATTATAAATTGATTGTTGTTTTTTGTTTAATCAACAATCCGAAGACAGGTTGGAACCTCGTCACATGAGGCAACTAAGCCAGAAGACATTGAGGTACAGTGGCCAGTTCCTTGATGACATAAAATTAACTTCGAATTAGTATTCGTGATAATTAGAGTTATCCTCCTTTTGACTTCCTGGCAGCAGCTCATGTTACCGCTTATAGTAGGCTACGTAGGCCTACTAACCCGTTTACTGTCAAACCACACGTCTGAAGGGAAGTTGTAAAACAATATCATCTTATGGACTTTCGCCCGCATGGGACGGTCAGTCTTTTAAGAAGAGCGACACGCGATGGCTTTTAATTCCTGGTGGCAAGAAACTGTACTTGCGACTTGGTGCACAGAAGAATTTCAGCAGAAAAATATTCTTCAACGTTGAGAATGTTCAAAGTAAATTCTATTTGCACACAGAAGTTTTCATTCAACAACCAATTCTACAACTGATTAATTTAACGAATGATTAAAATTTTGCTTCGATATAATTCCGCACGGCTACTGTTACGTTAACACGGCAAAATCTCCACACTGCACAAATTTATGACTGCAAGTATAATCATTATGCCAAGATTCATTAATGCCTCTCACTCACAGAATTTCGCGATATGGTATTTATCTCAGTTTATTTTCCACTAAATCTCACATATGAAGAAATGCAAAAAAGAAAATAATGCGATATGCGACTTCCATAGCTCGCCACATTGGTTTTTCAAAAGAGAGATCCTTCATTTTTATTGATCGTATAACCTCCCCTGTTACAGGTCTTACATACCAATGCATGTAGTGAGGACACGATTCTTTGCACACACACTACTAACCAACACACTTGTGGGGCCTCCAATGAGACACACTCAGGACGGATCTACCAAGGGACACGAGGCAGAATTCGAACACACGAACCTTCGGAACGCGCCTCAGACCGCATAGCTACCTGGCCCGGAAAGATAGATCCTTGATTTTTTTAAATGTAAAAATGATTTTTTCTCGATATTTCCGCGTTTTATGCAGTTCGCCCCACACCACCTCGTTCAGTGCGAAGGCTGCTCTATCGCATTACATGACTGACGAGACACAATAAAGGTGATGATGATGATGATGATGATGATGATGATGATGATGATGATGATGATGATGATGATGATGATGATGATGATGATGAAGACTGGGTAGAAGCGGTTCCTGGTTCTTTTGAAACTGATATCTACTATCGCGACATTGTCTAGAGCAGTGTTCCGCAACCGGTGTGCCTTCACAAGATGATAGGTGTGACGCGAAAATTAATTGAAATTAAAACATGCCCAATCCCCAAGTGCGTTGTCTGTGGTGAAAATCTCAGTAATGCTATGGTTCCCAGTAAATTGAAACGACATTTGATAACAAAACATTCTTTTCTGTCAATCAAAGATGTATATTATTATCGTCGGTTGTTGGAAGAAAAAAAAAAACAAGTAACGCTCATGACGACGTCGGTACAGGTTTCACAAAAAGTACAGGAAGCTAGCTGTAAGGTAGCCTAACTTGTCGTAAAGGCAAAAAAAAACACATACATAATAGGTGAAACGTTGTTAATGCCTGAAAATGGATCGTTTGAGATGTTCCCAATTGTATGGCCCCTTGCTGACAGTAACAAAGTGTTGATGGACTTAATTAAATAACATTTAGTAATCTTGCAGCAGAAGTTCAAGAATTATTTCGGAGAGAGTGTTCAAGATTTTCACTGGGTTCGTGATTCATTCGTTGTGAATTCAAAACATCTTCCGAATAATATACTCGTACAACAGGAACTAGCAGACTTAAAAGCAGACAGAATATTGAATTAAAACTTCGAGAAGTGCCTTTGGAAACATTTTGGTTGTCAATAAGGAGTGAATGCTCGGTTATCTCCGAGATGGCAGTTAATATGTTACTGTCATTTTCAACTACATAATTTTGTGAACTGGGCTTCTCGACGTTAACTGAAAATTAAAACATCAAAGAGGGAGAGACTCAAATCCATCGATGAAGAAATGAGGCTTGCACTGTTAACGATTCCGCCACGGATCAGCCACCTGTGTGCAGCTAAGAAGGCCCGAGTGCCACATTGAAAGTATGAGTAAAGTTATTTACTTTAATGCAAGTAATAAAAATGTGTATTTTCTACAGTGAATTAAAGTTCATGAACTCTTAATAAATGCAAGAGTTGATTTCTCTTTTATAATAACGACAGCAACAATAATAATAATAATAATAATAATAATAATAATAATAATAATAATAAATTAAATTACATTACGTAATTGTATTAAGAGAGTCACATCATATGTTTCTGAGAGAATTAATATTTTGGTGTGCCGTGTTGAGTCTAGGCCCATCTAGGGTGTGTCATGAGTATAAAAAGATTGCACAACACTTGTCTAGAGACTTGTACAACCACAGTTCACACATGAGATCGAACCCCAGATCTTCCGAATACAAGGCAGGCGTGTGCTCGGTTTGAATCAATTTGATGTTCATTACTCCCTTTTGAACGAAGTAATTCCAATAAGGATGTTGAAAACGAGTAGTGGATTCTTTGCAGCATCACATAACATGTTTACCGCGATCGGGAAATATAATTTTTCTGCGCTACAATACTCTGGAAAGCCAGGAATATGCTTTTACCTAAACTGTAAGAAATTAATACAACAGCACACAAAGCAAAACGAACTTGTCCATATATAAACATTCCACATCTACCGTGACGTCAATGGCAACCTTGGAATGAGGATAATCACACGACACAACAATTTCCAGTAGAATATGGCATCGCATGACCTTCTCCGAATAGCCCAAGTTAACGCAAATATAACAATACGTCATGTGGAGAGCCTCTTGTAAGTACAGTTTATGTGATATCAAATCAGCTGATAAACTAAAACCTTGGCATTTTTAAGAAGAGACCCCGTCAGATGTAAATGAGACACGCTTTCAATATTTCGTGCAGAAATGGAAAACACATAACGTCAAAATATGAAGACAGCACAAATAACGATTTTCAAGCACTACAGGCGGACTACTTACTTACTTTCTCACTGGCTTTTAAGGAACCCGGAGGTTCATTGCCGCCCTCACATAAGCCCGCCATTGGTCCCTATCCTCAGCAAGATTAATCCAGTCTCTATCATCATATCCCACCTCCCTCAAATCCATTTTCATATTATCTTCCCATCTACGTCTCGGCCTCCCTAAACGTCTTTCTCCCTCCGGCCTTCCAACTAACACACTATATGCATTTCTGGATTCACCCATACGTGTTACATGCCCTGCCCATCTCAAACGTCTGGAGTTAGTTCCTAATTATGTCAGGTGAAGAATACAATGCGTGCAGTTCTGTGTTGTGTAACTTTCTCCATTCTCCTGTAACTTCATCCCTCTTAGCTCCAAATATTTTCCTAAGCACCTTATTCTCAAAAACCCTTAACCTATGTTCCTCTCTCAAAGTGAGAGTTCAAGTTTCACAACCATAAAGAACAACCGGTAATATAGGGGAGAGTCGGGTAGTATCGGACATCGGGTAATATCGGACAGTGAGTTTATTTCATCTACCACACGATGATAGTTCCTGATTGACATGGTTACGTTTCTGTGATGTCGCATAGAGAAACGTAACCATGTCAATCAGGTACTACCATATGGTGGTAGATGAAAAAAACGCACTGTCCGATACTACCCGATGTCCGATACTACCCGACTCTCCCCTAACTGTTTTATAAATTCTAACTTTCAGATTTTTTTGACAGCAGACTGGATGATAAGAGCTTCTCAACCGAATAATAACAGGCATTTCCCATATTTATTCTGAGTTTAATTTCCTCCCGAGTATCATTTATATTTGTTACTGTTGCTCCAAGATATTTGAACTTCTCCACCTCTTCAAAAGATAAATTTCCAATTTTTATATTTCCATTTGACATAATATTTAAACCAAGCGTCCTAGCCTTAAGTGCATCGCAAACCATTCTGACCGCTTGAATACTTACGGCACTCCAACTGTAAACAACTCACTTTGGGACGCAACTTATCTTATAGATGATTTTCAAATGCGCTGGTGGAATTGTATTTGGCGCGGACTGCTATGAATAGTTCACATTCCAGTGATGCTGACACTTAGCACATTGTTATGCTAATGTAGCACAAAAACTGTTCCATAAACAGTTGTTAACTTTAAAATTTGTTACAATTGTTTAAGATAATATCATAATTTTCTGTGTTAAAACTAGGTGGAATTGTAAAAGAAGTGAATGATTTCCTGATTTTCAATGATAAAGAAACCACAGCAGTCGGGGTGGTTAAATGACGTCGCCTCTGAAGTGTCTGTGTACTTAACTTCATATCAGGAAAAAACACGGGGAATTAGGTTAGTCCTTAAACTGTAATATTTATGTCGAGAGGGTCAGTAACTGGACTTCATGAATATTCAAACACACATACGTGTATGGAGATCCTTTGACTATATTTGAGGTCTGCTACTAAAGTTTTAATTACATCTTTAAATAAGAATGAAACGTCACAAAGGGATAGAATTCACTCACCACTTCATAGTGTTGCCTAAAAGAAACACTCCAGTTTTTTCTCATTTATTTTTTCTATGTGATGGTCATAACGCTTATTCTAGTATTTGCTTAATGTATTCGTTAATTTTATATAGCACTCAGATAATTAAAATTTCGGAATGTGTATGATAAGACTTTGCTGTGTTAAATTTCAACGTACCTCGTTTACATGTTTCGACCTATTTATGGGTCATCTTCAGAACTGGTCGTTGTTGGTCTTGGCGCCACTTGATGTTTCCTGTGAGGGTGTATTCCTGTGGTATAGTGTAGAGTCAAAGAGTGCGTGTGTTTTGAAGTTGAGTTGTGTGTCGAAAATTTCGTTGGGGTGTGTTTTCTTGTGTCTGTATATTTCATATTGTTCTAGTGTGTTGAGTTTCTGGCTTTTTGGTTGGATGTGCAGTATTTCCATGTCTGTGTTGATGTCTCTGTAGGTGTGGTTAGCATTTGTGATGTGTTCTGCATATGTGGAGGTGTTTTGTAATTTTGTTATGGCTGTGAGGTGTACTTTGTAACGTGTTTGAAATGATCTGCCTGTCTGTCCTATGTAGAAGGTGTTGCAGGTGTTACATTTGAGTTTGTATACGCCTGTGTAGTTGTATTTGTTTGTTTGTGTTGTTTGTGTGTTGAGATGTTTTTGTAGAGTGTTATTTGTTCTGTATGCGATGTTGTAATTGAATTTCTTGAATCAGGTTGCAATTTTGTGTGAGTTTTTGTTTTCGTATGTTAGTGTGATGTATTTTTTGTGTTCTTGTGTTTGTGTTGTATTCTTATGTTTTTTGTGGTTATGTTTTATCTTACGTATTATGTTGTCTATTATGTTAGGGTTGTATCCGTTTTCTTGTGCTATGTATTTGATTGTGTTTACCTCTTCGTTGTAATCCTGTTGGTTCATTGGTATGTTGAATAGTCTGTGTACCATTGTTCGGAATGCAGCTTGTTTGTGTTGTGTGGGGTGGTTGGATGTGTTGTGTATGTGTGTTGTTGTTGTGGGTTTTCTGTATACTTTGAATGTGTGTTTGTTGTCTACTTTTGTTATTGTGATGTCTAGAAAATTTATGGATTTGTTGTTTTCAATTTCTAATGCGTAGTGTAGCTTTGGGTGTATTTTGTTTATGTGTTCATATAGGTTTTGGATGTCTTTTATTTCCTTTGTATAGTATTAGTATGTCATCTACGTATCTGTGCCAATATCTGATGTCTGCGTGTTTGTTGTTGTCTTTGTTTAGTATGTATATCTGTTCTATGTGGTGTAAGAATATTTCTGCTAGTATGCTGGAAATGGGTGATCCCACGGGTAGGCCTTCGGTTTGTGTGTAATATTTGTTATTGTATGTGAAGTAGTTTTGTTTTGTAACACAGCAAAGTCTTATCATACATATTCCGAAGTGATACAGTATTAAAAGTTGTATAATCAAGATGTATAATTAAAATTGTTTAAGTTATATTTTTAAATTTCATTGATTTCATTTTTCTATAGGAAAGGAGCAAAATGTTGCCGCTGCAGTCAAGTGAAACCCCGTCGTCAGCTTCCCTGAGTGCCGTACATGGACCATTCTCATCCTTTACCACAGATTTCAATTGACTGCGGTAGCCGGGTTTTGAACATGGCACCTTAGGCTAGCTGTGTTGACCACTCATAACTGACAAGTTTTAGAAGTTTACTTTAGTAGTAATAGTTTCATTTTGCCTGGCAGAGTTAAGGTCATAAGGCCTTCTCTTCCACTCAACCAGATTTGAATAATATACATGGAATATACAGGGACATCATTTTATTTTTACTAACATTTTTTAATATTAACTTGCCTATACCTCTGGATCAACGCCGTTTGCTACCCCCTTCCACGACTGGAGTTCGATGATACTGGCTTAATATACAAACAAATCACTTTACTAGGTATAGGAGGGAAGAAAAGTAGTTCATTTACGTAAACTACGAAATATTGCGCTTTTGAGTTTGATCATTTTCATTAGGTTTTCGTTTAATCAAAATACAGTACAGTATTAACAATGAGTGTTTTTACTCACGAACTGAGCTGTCCATGTGGACGTATTCATTATGCAGGGTATATTTCACTGTCTACAGCACATTAGCGTACAATATAGAGAATGAAGTTAAACTGAAAGATGATGATAATATAGATATTTAAACACATTTTTGAAAATGGTGGCCGTTCATTTCGATACAGGCTTCAATTCTAATGTGCATATTATCGCACTATAGACTATTGTACGTAATTCCAATTACCAGGTTCGTACTTCGTATCAGTAACTCATGTTGAAATAATTCTGTACCTACTCTATAAAAGAGTACCTTACGTACTGTAAATTCAATCTTCACTTCTGCTCGATCCGAAAAGATAAAATTACTCAGACATGCTATCTACTGTCCGTCCAAGTGGTTATGTCGCAGGATCGTAGAAAGGGAGGAAATCACGTGACAGTTAATTACTTAACGAGGCCCTTTTATTTAAGTTATTTTAAACAGTTGTATAATATTACGTAGACGTCCAATTCCTAACATAAATTAATGTTTTCAGAAAAGAGCTAAGACAGCCCGGCTACTAGCTGGAGAATAAAAGCTGGTGGGGGAAACCGGGATGCGACGTAGGCAAATGGACGACAGTACCTGTGCGAAAATGATTCAATATTGAAAGCTCTTTCGTCACTGGAAAACGCGAACATTTTTTTAGAACGTACTGTTTACTATGACCGTAAGGCTACTACGACTGTATATGCGGTCTTGGATCTGTGTGGAGGACGGTTGAACTTCATTAGTAGAAGGGGTGGGAGTGAAGTACATTAAAAAACTCAGGTACAATAAAAAGTGAAGTAAAAATAAAATGATGTCCCGGTATACAAAAGAAGATATGTTAGAGACTACATAAAATATAAGAAGATATGGACCTTTGTACCATGTCATTGACGTAGGAATATCCGGAGCTACAAATAGGCTCAACGTCAAGAAGGGAATCCAGCAAGCCCGACATATTCTGCTTTCCTTGCCTCGTGGTAGTAGTGGTGTGTCTCCCCAACTCAAAGCCACTTCAGCTTGCATCGACTTCAGAGTTCGTCACGTGTTCTCTCTGTTTAGCACTTCTTATGTCAAGTTAACGTTGACATAGTAACACTATTAACAACATTCTGGAAGATTCCAAACACATCGAAAAACGCCGATCGGGGGCTTCATGACACACGGTCAATAGCGGGCCCACTAGAAAGAGACGGAGCGGCCCACGTCACATCCGGCAAGATTGCCAATTACGTAACAAGGAAAAGTGAAAGACAAGCCGGTGGGCAATTTCCGGTAATAGTCAACAGTAATCTTTCAAGTTTGAATTAATGTTGACACAATTATTATAAATTAATCATATAGTCACAAAGAGTGCTGTGCATCAAAATGTATTCGGATTAATCTTAGATCAAAATATTCCTTGAAAATGGCGATAATATTACATAACATGCTTTTTTTAAAATTGTAACTGTCCACGAACATAAGACTTACACATGACCAAAAAGGTGACATGGTCAATGGAGCTTATCAATGAATTAAAAAACAAATGTTTTCAATTGGTGGTCTTGAATAATATATAAGATTTAAAAATGTAAAATATTAAAGAAATGTGAGAAAAATATGTGTAAGACAGAAATAGATGAGGGGTTTGAATATCATGTCTTAATACAATAGCAGTGTTATGAACATTTCCAAGAGCAGTACGTTGTGAAATATGACGACTGAGATGAAACCTAAGGAATGTAACTGAAATGCATTTTACGTAGGCGAACCAGAATATGAATGAAGAAATACAAATAAAAATTCCGTTACAGAAGGAAATAGACTTAATTAATAAAAGCAAGTATTAATACATTATGTGACGCTTGAGAGAAATAAAGATGAAAATATTCAGCCGAATAAAACTACCTTCAACCATGACGCGGATATACAGGGACAACATTTTATTTTAACTCCAATTTTTATTGTACCTGAGTTTTTTAATGTACTTCACTCCCACCCCTTCTACTAATGAAGTTCAACCGTCCTCCACACAGATCCAAGACCGCATATACAGTCATAGTAGCCTTACGGTCATAGTAAACAGAACGTTCCAAAAATATGTTCGCGTTTTCCAGTGACGAAAGAGCTTTCAATATTGAATCATTTTCGCACAGGTACTGTCGTCCATTTGCCTACGTCGCATCCCGGTTTCTCCCACCTGCTTCTATTCGCCTCTCTGTAAAGGCTAGTGGCTGGACTGTCTTAGCTCTTTTCTGAGAACATTAATTTCTGTTAGGAATTGGGCACCTATGTCATATTATATCCATACAATTGTTTAAAATAACTTAAATAAAAGAGCCTCGTTAAGTAATATGTGTCATGTGATTTCCTCCCTTTCTACGACCCTGCGACGTAACCACTTGGACGGACAGTAGATAGCATGTCTGAGTAATTTTATCTTTTCGGATCGGGCAGAAGTGAAGATTGAATTTACAGTACGTAAGGTCTCTTTTATAGAGTAGGTACAGAATTATTTCAACATGAGTTACTGATACGAAGTACGAACCTGGTAATTGGAATTACGTACAATAGTCTATGGTGCGATAATATGCACATTAGAATTGAAGCCTGTATCGAAATGAACGGCCAGCATTTTCAAAAATGTGTTTAAATATCCATATTATCATCATTTTTCAGTTTAACTTCATTCTCTATATTGTACGCTAATGTGCTGTAGACAGTATAATATACACTGCATAATGAATACGTCCACATGGACAGCTCAGTTCGTGAGTAAAAACACTCATTGTTAATACTGTACTGTATTTTGATTAAACAAAAACCTAATGAAAATTATCAAACTCAAAAGCGTGATATTTCCTAGTTTACGTAAATGGATGAACTACTTTTCTTCCTTCCTATACCTAGTAAAGTGATTTGTTTGTATATTACGCCAGTATCATCGAACTCCAGTCGTGTAAGGGGGTTTCCGGTTCTTAATCATTGATGCAAAGGTATAGCCAGGTTAATATTAGAAATGTTAGTAAAAATAAAATGATGCCCTGTACAAGGACTACTTTGTATAAAAACGTTATCTTCCTGCAGACAACGCAAATGTTTCCTCAAAATCCATCCGCGCTTTTTATTACATTCACCTTTAAATTTAACACTCGTATCACCTATAACATGCCACAGTATACAGTATGGCTCATACATTTTTCATTTTTTTAAGTCCATAATATTGGTAACTAGTCGGTTCATAATATGTACCCTATTATTTTTCAATATTCCGATTTTATTAATGACTAGTTTTACATTCATTCCCCCGAAAATGTCATTTCTCTCCTGTATTGTCCTCTTTCTCTCTTCTGGCTGAGGACTATATTGGATTAAAAAATACTTTGTGACTACCGGAAGTATGTTCAGAGGAAGTTACCACGGTTGCTATGGCAACAACAAATCGCGGCCCGTTCTGAGTTGCGACTCAGCAGCGTTGCTCCTGAGTTCTGAGAGTGTAGTATACCATACTCCATACACGATTATGATATAAGATGTATGTGCAGAGACCCGTAGTATAGTATAATATACCTGCATTTGTGCCCTAACTGTAACCTACAGAATTTTTCAGCATTTTTCCTCATGTCAGTGATGTTTTTGTTTGAAGTGTAAAATTTAAAAATAAGATAACATATGTCTCAGGATTCAGGAGGGTATAAATAAAGCCACGCTTGTTCGCATATCTACCAGATCCCGGCTAGCGTGAACGAGTGCGTTCTGGTTTGTTATATAGTTACTGTTGACGGTGTTGTAGATTAATTAATTGTTAAATGTATTTGTTTCCTTGTTATGGTTTTATTTTATTACCTATATTTATTTTATAATTTCGTTCTCGCGGCATGACTTTTGTTTACTTTCGACACACACCGACAGACAGCGCGCACACATGAACTACCGGAACAGTGAAATGTACGGCAACATTGTTCCCAGAATGCATCAGCTGGTGATCATAAATCACAATGCATTTTTAAGTGTAAAGTAGTATAGGTTATAAAAGGACATCATTTTAATTGTACTAATATTTTTAATATTAACCTGGCTATACCTTTGTATGAACCGGAAACACGTTTTCTACCCCCTTCCACGACTGGACTTCGATGATACTGGCGTAATATACAAACAAATCACTTTACTAGATATAGGAGGGAAGAAAAGTAGTTCATACATTTACAAAAACTAGAAAATATCACGCTTTTGAGTTTCATAATTTTCATTAGGTTTTTGTTTAATCAAATTACAGTACAGTATTAACAATGAGTGTTTTTACTCACGAACTGAGCTGTCCATGCGGACGTATTCATTATGCAGTGTATATTATACTGTCTACAGCACATTAGCGTACAATATAGAGAATGAAGTGAAATTGAAATATAATCATAATATGGATATTTAAACACATTTTTGAAAATGCTGGCCGTTCATTTCGATACAGGCTTCAGTTCTAATTGCATATTATCGCACCATAGACTATTGTACGTAATTCCAATTACCAGATTCGTACTTCGTATTAGTAACTCATCTTGAAATAATTCTGTACCTACTCTATAAAAGAGCACCTTTACGTACTGTAAATTCAATCTTCACTTCTGCCCGATCCGAAAAGATAAAATTACTCAGACATGCTATCTACTGTCCAAGTGGTTATGTCGTAGGATCATAGAAAGGGGGGAAATCACGTAACAGTTAATTACTTAATGAAGCCCTTTTATTTAATTTATTTTAAAAAGTTGTATGGGTATAATATTACGTAGACGTTCAATTCTCAACAGAAATTAATGTTCTCAGAAAAGAGCTAAGACAGCCCATCCACTAGCCTTTACAGAGAGCCGAATAGAAGCGAGTGGTGGAAACGGGGTGCGGCGTAGGCAAACGGACGATAGTACCTGTGCGAAAATGATTCAATATTGAAAGCTCTTTCGTCACTGGAAAACGCGAACATATTTTTGGAACGTACTGTTTACTATAACCGTAAGGCTACTATGACTATATATGCGGTCTTGGATCTGTGTGGAGGACGGTTGAACTTCATTAGTAGAAGGGGTGGGAGTGAAGTACATTAAAAAACTCAGGTACAATAAAAATTGAAGTAAAAATAAAATGATGTCCCTGTAGAATATGTCTGAAGTAGAACAGGCTCATCCAAGTGCTGTTCTGATGATGCGATATCGTGTGGTGTCAGAGTGCGACCTCCTCTTCACAGGAAGTTCGTCACACTCCAAGAGTCCGCACAGATTAAGATCTCACAGATGAGTGAACGTCACAACGTGGTCAGTTCTACTCAGCAGAGCCCGTGCACGAGACAATCTCAATTATACAATCGGTGCAACTGATGACAGCGAGGTGATATTTGGTGAGATGAGGCCGAGGATTCGCCATTCATTATCCGACTTTCGCCTTACAATTGCGGGAAACGTGAACAAGGTATTCAATCCAAGTGCAATCGCACTTCTCGAATGAGGAAAAACCACCTCTATAAGAGAACGACACATACTTCCTCATTATGCGTTTTACTCATTTCGAAACAATAAATATCTTTGCAATAGTATTCTTCTTAATTTTCTTCAAGGTATACACACAATTAAGAAGATAGATCTCGTCTCTAAATAGCAATAACCCCAAAGTGAGAGACGAGAGATACAAAATATACAGGTTTAGTTAAAAGTCCCGCACCACCTAAATAATTTTTGAAGCATGTGGTTCAGTGACATGAAACTTGGTATGTGGGGATTACCATATACTAAGAACTCAATAATGGTATTGGCGAGTTTTTTCTACTTCCGGCTTAACCGGAAGTAACTCCAACTCTCTTATTTTAAATAGAACACCCAATATATATATATATATATATATATATAATTTTTTAATAAAGCTTATTAAGAGCTTTTCAAAAAGTACCCACACTTCATACTTCTGTACAAATTCAGTGTTGTTAAATAAAAATGGAAGTGGTGCAAGATATTCCTAAAGCCTGGTTAAATCATTCCTTAAATGGTTTCTATGATAGAGTGACACATTGTAAAGCAGCTGAGGGCTACCAATTTGAACACATAATTTAGAAGGTGAGCTAGCTTTGTTTTGTTTTTGTTAAGGAAGGAGTATTTTATTATTTTAATATTCGATACACTTTTCTGTTTTCTTGACTTAGTAACACTGAATTTGTAAAGAAGTATCGAGTGTGGGTATTTTTTCAAAAGCTCTTAATGAGCACTATTCACAAATAAAAAAATATATATTGGGTGTTCCATTTGAAATAAGAGAGATGGAGTTACTTCCGGTTAAACCGTAAGTAGAAAAAGCTCGGTAATATCATTATTGAGTTCCTGGTATATGGTTATCCTCACATACCAAGTTTCATATCACTGAACCGTATACTTCAAAAGTTATTTAGGTGGTGCGTTTATTATTTTAATATTCGATACACTTTTCTGTTTTCTTGACTTAGCAACACTGACTTTGTACAGAAGTATCGAGTGTGGGTAATTTTTGAAAAGCTCTTAATGAGTACTAGTCAAAAATAAAATAATATATTGGGTGTTCCATTTAAGATAAGAGAGTTGGAGTTACTTCCGGTTAAACAGGAAATAGAAAAAATTCGGTAATATCATTATTGTGTTCTTAGTATATGGTTATCCTCACATACCAAGTTTCATATCACTGAACCGTATACTTCAAAAGTTATTTAGGTGGTGCGTTTATTATTTTAATATTCGATACACTTTTCTGTTTTCTTGACTTAGCAACACTGACTTTGTACAGAAGTATCGAGTGTGGGTAATTTTTGAAAAGCTCTTAATGAGTACTAGTCAAAAATAAAATAATATATTGGGTGTTCCATTTAAGATAAGAGAGTTGGAGTTACTTCCGGTTAAACAGGAAATAGAAAAAATTCGGTAATACCATTATTGTGTTCTTAGTATATGGTTATCCTCACATACCAAGTTTCATGTCACTGAACCGTATGCCTCAAAAGTTATTTAAGTGGTGCGGGACTTTTAACTAACCCTGTATATTATGCTTTATAAATTGTATTACTTCATATCCTTAAGTTGTAATTTTGATGAAATTCTATTTACACTTAATATCTGAAAATTCTTCTTCAAAGTAAAAGAAAAAAAAATTACCTGCAAGAAAAAAAAAACTTTTGCAATAATTGTGACTGTTCGCGTTTGTTTATGTACCAAAATTCTCTTTAAAAACCCCCCCCCCAAAGGTTTTTAATATTTACTTTTATTTATTTATTTATTTATTTATTTATTTATTTATTTATTGTTTTGCCTTGAAGGTGACATTCCTATTAACAAGGCCCAGGCCTGCACTGCAAGAAGGAACATTTTTTTCCTTCATATTTGAGTTTCAAAGACATTTTTGATTGTCCATCTTTTTAGTTTCTGTCGAAGACAGGATAAAGGCTGAGTCACAGATTGTTGATCTTACAAAGAAAAAGGACAATGCAAAATTTTTCGCAACTACCTAAAAAAATCATGGAAGATATGATTTAAACGTCACTGGCTAAGAAGAAACTGCCTATTGAAGGATGCACTGGAAGGAATGGTGAACGGGAGAAAAGTTCAGGGCAGAACATATCAGATGACAGACGACATTAAGAGGAAGGCGGAAAATAAGGACGATGAGGATGCTGGATTTGCAGTGAAAGATCTGCTCTGCAGAAAACAATGAATGAACGATTTAAATAGCTTTGAGAAAATAAGTGATAAATTTACAGATTTCTGGTTGTATTGTTGTTGTTTTAATGCATAGATTCGTCAATATTACAGGCATCTTTCACAAATATAAAGCTAAAGCTTCAAAAACTTCATAGCAAATGGATATAAAACATATGAAAAATCATTTTTTTTTTACCCTTGAAGGTGTATGTAACGTCTCAAATATCTGGGCGAAAATAATTTTGCACAGCTACACAAAATACGTATTTTCGTACAGTACACAGTTGTTGAAATTATTAATTCGCTATTTATGAAAAACAATATTTGGAATTCAGAGGAATATTGCAAGTTACTGGTCGCTTGGTATTAGATTGTAAATGCCTATCTGTGAAACACACACACACACATCGATCAAGATTATACAGGGTGATTCAGAAGGAATAGTACATTTTTAGACATTCGTAGTATGGACTATTCAAGTAAAAAAAAAAATCATATAAACATGTGTCCGATTTTCAGTGGATATGGAGATGCAGTTGTTTAAAGTTACGCTTAACAAAAGTTGTGATGGCAAAAAGGAAAGACAAATGTCTTAATGATTACATTTCCTGCTTATTCACCTAATTCCAATACATTTAAACATGTTAGAGTGCTGAGCGTCATTTGCATTAGACTTGAGCGCATCATATCTGTACAGGCTAACTACAAACAGCTGTTTCTCTACAGCCATTATGAACAGAGCTGTCCTCAGAAGAGCGATACGCAATACTATTCCTCTGTATTGCAGTCATCAGTGCGGTTTTAGGCGTAATAGATCGACTATTGATCAGATTTTTTGTATTCGACAGATATTTCAGAAAAAATGGGAGTATAAGGGTACAGTGCATCAGTTATTCATAGATTTCAAAAAGGCGTATGACTCAGTTAAGAGGGAAGTACTATATGATATTCTTATTGATTTTGGTATTCTCAAGAAACTAGTTACATTAATTAAAATGTGTCTCAGTGAAAGGTATAGCAGAGTCGGTATAGGCCAGTTTCTATCTGATGCTTTTCCACTTCACTGTGGGCTAAAGCAGGGAGATGCACTATCACCTTTACTTTTTAACTTCGCTTTAGAATATGCCATTAGGAAAGTCCAGGATAACAGAGAGGGTTTGGAATTGAACGGGTTACATCAGCTGCTTGTCTATGCGGATGACATGAATATGTCAGGAGAAAATACACAAACGATTAGGGAAACACGGAAATTTTACTTGAAGCAAGTAAAGCGATCGGTTTGGAAGTAAATCCCGAAAAGACAAAGTATTTGATTATGTCTCGTGATCAGAATATTGCACGAAATGGAAATATAAAATTGGAGATTTATCCTTCGAAGAGGTGGAAAAATTCAAATATCTTTGAGCAACAGTAACAAATATAACTGACACTCGGAAGGAAATTAAACTTAGAATAAATATGGGAAATGCCTGTTATTATTCGGTTGAGAAACTTTTATCATCTAGTCTGCTGTCAAAAAACCTGAGAGTTAGAATTTATAAAACAGTTATATTACCGGTTGTTCTGTATGGTTGTGAAACTTGGACTCTCACTCTGAGAGAGGAACAGGAATTAAGGGTGTTTGAGAATAAGGTTCTTAGGAAAATATTTGGGGCTAAGAGGGATGAAGTTACAGGAGAATGGAGAAAGTTACACAACACACAACTGCACGCATTGTATTCTTCACCTGGCATAATTAGGAACATTAAATCTAGACGTTTGAGATGGGCAGGGCATGTAGCACGTATGGGCGAATCCAGAAATGCATATAGAGTGTTAGCTGGGAGACCGGAGGGAAAAAGACCTTTGGGGAGACCGAGACGTAGATTGGAGGATAATATTAAAATGGATTTGAGGGAGGTGGGATATGATGATAGAGAATGGATTAATCTTGCACAGGATAGGGACCGATGGCGGGCTTATGTGAGGGCGGCAATGAACCTTCGGGTTCCTTAAAAGCCATTTGTAAGTAAGTACGTATGCAGTCAATAGTAGATAGTCATTTGTTTTTCCTTCATACCATTTGTAAGACTTGTTATGCGTAACATTCAAACAGCAGCTGTATCTCCACACTCATTGAAAATTGGTATTTGAACTTTATTATTCAGAAGAGTCCATAAAATTTTACTATTCCTTCTGAATCACCCTGTATCATCATTAGCTCGAGAATGCTACACGCTTTGCAATCGACTGACGACTCCGAATAGCCCTGCGGTCTAGCCTAACAAAAGGGACTGAGACTGAACACTGTACACCCAAGTATATGTTTGCGTACCAGAATAAGGAGTCGCCCTCCATGTAAACTATGACTGACTCATTATGTCTCACGAGATATCAGATCGTTGGTATCTGTCCAATCACAGCCCCCAACTCCTGATCAGCATGTTTTCTTGCAGTTATTTAACGACGCTGTATCAACTACGAGGTTATTTAGCGTCGATAGGATTGGTGATAGCGAGATGAGGTGGAGGATTCGCCATAGATTACCCGACATTTGCCTTACAGTTAGGAAAAATCTCGGAAAAAATCAACCAGGTAATCAGCCCAAGTGGGAATCAAACCCACGCCCGAGAACTGTGGATCGGCAGGCAAGCCCCTCAGTCGGCTGAGCTACGCCGGTAACTGGTAATCATGTAACATACACCAAATAATTACCATAAACAGAATATAAATAACTAGCTCTACAGATTTTTACTAGTAACATAGGACAGATCAGCACCAATTAAAAAAATCATAACGTAAAAATTAAACGTAACGTTCGACGACCACGAAGATGCTGGAGAGCAAATGGGTCCAGAAATTCATCCTGCTAATGATGATAAAGCTGGTAAGATGATGAGATCATGAGATGGTGGCGGTGATTGCCACTTCTCACATTTTCTTACTGGTTAGGTTAACTCAATGCACGGAGTCAAGATAACTCCATACTTTGCCGCAGGAAATGCTACGTTTCCATGGAGATAGATGAACAAAGGTTATAGGTAATTCCAGGGAACTGTGATATTATGTGTAATATCAGACTGCACAAAGCAGTACCGCTGCGTCAGTAATTACCACCCACAGGCAATTGTATTGTACATGGCATCAAGTACTTTACTCACTATAATGGTACGGTATCTGTTCTTTATTAATATCACCAAACTTCTGAGAACAAATTTGAAAAGAACTTTAAGAGCTATATTCCACAACAATATGTAAATCTTCAGTAACAAGACATCAAGAGTGTAATGAACCAGAGGGACCAGATCTCATTCACGGTCGCAGATGGAGATGCAAACTGAGGGTTATTACGTCAAGCAGTCATTGGAAATCGGAGGAAGAAACACCTCTTGCTTACTGGCTTTTAAGGAACCCGGAGGTTCATTGCCGCCCTCACATAAGCCCGCCATTGATCCCTATCCTGAGCAAGATTAACCCAGCCTCTATCATCATATCCCACCTCCCTCAAATCCATTTTAATATTATCTTCCCACCTACGTCTCGGCCTCCCTAAAGGTCTTTTTCCCTCCGAGCTCCCAACTAACACTCTATATACATTTCTGGATTCGCCCATACGTGCTACATGCCTTGCCCATCTCAAACGTCTGGATTTAATGTTCCTAATTATGTCAGGTGAAGAATACAATGCGTGCAGTTCTGTGTTGTGTAACTTTCTCCATTCTCCTGTAACTCCATCCCTCTTAGCCCCAAATATTTTCCTAAGCACCTTATTCTCAAACACCCTAAACCTATGTTCCTCTCTCAAAGTGACAGTCCAAGTTTCACAACCATACACAACAACCGGTAATATAAGTGTTTTATAAATTCTAACTTTCAGATTTTTTGACAGCAGACTGGATGATAAAAGCTTCTCAACCGAATAATAACAGGCATTTCCCATATTTATTCTGTGTTTAATTTCCTCCCGAGTATCATTTATATTTGTTACTGTTGCTCCCAGATATTTGAACTTCTCCACCTCTTCAAAAGATAAATCTCCAATTTTTATATTTCCATTTCGTACAATATTCTCGTCACGAGACATAATCATATACTTTGTCTTTTCGGGATTTACTTCCAAACCTATCTCTCTACTTGCTTCCAGTAAAATTCCCGTGTTTTCCCTAATCGTTCGTGGATTTTCTCCTAATATATTCACGTCATCCGCATAGACAAACAGCTGATGTAATCCGTTCAATTCCAAACCCTCTCTGTTATCCTGGACTTTCCTAATGGCATACTCTAGAGGAAAGTTAAAAAGTAAAGGTGATAGTGCATCTCCCTGCTTTAGCCCGCAGTGAATTGGAAACGCATCTGACAGAAACTGACCTATACGAACTCTGCTGTACGTTTCACCGAGACACATTTTAATTAACCGAACTAGTTTCTTGGGAATACCAAATTCAATAAGAACATCAAATAAAACTTCTCTCTTAACCCAATCATATGAAAGACTATGTTTTCAAAATACTTAGCAGCCAAAATTTCATACAGCTAGTAAAAGAATACGACAGTAGCCGTCTGACGGGATCAAACGACAAGAAAGCATTGCTCAAGCTACAACTAGCTGTAAGATAGCAGAAGACAATATGATTACAAGTAAATAACAGATAATTATCTTTAAACATTACAAAACTCTCGACATGTCCATAAATTCATATCCAGTGATACAAAATGACATACAGCTATAAATTAAATCAACATCAATCGAAATCCTTAACATCGTTTGAAATATATAAAAAACTGAGACAAGAAATGGTCACTGCAGTGAACACACATATGGCACAACGTCAAATATTCCTGCCATACATTTAAACAAAGTGCTAAAGATCATACAGTTTGTCATGACTGAAAAGTGGACACTTCAAGAAAACTAAATTGACAGGTTTGAAAAAACGTTTTCCGCTCTGCTCCAAATGTAGGAACAGAACATATCCTGGCCCGCATACTCAGAGTTAAGGAAGTCCTTACAGAAATCCAGAACATAAAAAAATGCATCATGGATTTGGTCCAAGAAACCTCAGGATAAGGATAAAAAGAATTCCTTCGTTGAACAGATCAGGATGGAAGGGGAAAACACAGCTTGTGGGGAGATGCCAAAAAGCACTTTAAGTTTCAATTGGGGCTATGGTTGTTACTGTCATTATTATTATTATTATTATTATTATTATTATTATTATTATTATTATTATTATTATTATTATTATTATTACCATCATTATTATTTTCAATTCACTCGAACAAAATTAGTTCAATATATCAATAAGTGTTTAATGAATTTCAATCTTAAGGCATATAAACTTGCAAATGTTTATTTGCTATTTAATAACAATATATGAACGTTTTCGCCGTTTAGGGCATCTTCAGATATATAAAAACATATTATCTGGACCTATGATAACATATTATGCAAATAACAAGGAAAATAGAGAACAATATATGTGGTACATGAAATTCATGAGCTTTATGTAGATATACTGTAACATGAAAACAGGATGTATATTGAGAAATCTTTGAATTTGAACTTAGACTGGACGAATATTTTATTTTATACATATAGCTCATGTTACAATTAATATACAATGTTTAAAATTTGTCAATGATGTTAATTTTAAAATTTAAAATGATAATAAAATATTTTAGTAATCATGGCTGAAAGATGTCGTAAGTTACAAGATAGTGTGCGTAGTAATGTTCTTGTGTTTTGTAATTATTTCGCTTAGATAGGCCTAATGTTCTTGTGTTTTGTAATTATTTCGCTTAGATAGGCCTATCTAAGCGAAATAATTACAAAACACAAGAACATTACTACGCACACTATCTTGTAACTTACGACATCTTTCAGCCATGATTACTTAAATATTTTATTATCATCATTTTAAATTTTAAAATTAACATCATTGACAAATTTTAAACATTGTATATTAATTGTAACATGAGCTATATGTATAAAATAAAATATTCGTCCAGTCTAAGTTCAAATTCAAAGATTTCTCAATATACATCCTGTTTTCATGTTACAGTATATCTACATAAAGCTCATGAATTTCATGTACCACATATATTGTTCTCTATTTTCCTTGTTATTTGCATAATATGTTATCATAGGTCCAGATAATATGTTTTGTTATATCTGAAGATGCCCTAAACGGCGAAAACGTTCATATATTGTTATTAAATAGCAAATAAACATTTGCAAGTTTATATGCCTTAAGATTGAAATTCATTAAACACTTATTGATAATTTACCAGGCATATTGATATAATAAAATGAATTGTAAATTAGTTCAATATAGCCTATTTGTACAGAATGCTCTGAAAAAAGATTCCAATAGAGAGAAGAATCCAAAAAGGATAGCTGCCCTTGAAAAAGGGGTACCGAGCGGTAACAGCACCTAAATTAATTTGTAGATCAACAATATCCTATTTTAAATTTTAATTTTATTTTTATTTTATTTTAATTTATTTCTGGGGGGCAGCTATCCTCGAATGAATAATTTATTTTTCATATATAGAACTGTACTGATGGTTATTTACAATTAACAAGGAATGTCTTAAAACATTAATGCCTGTATCTTGAAGTTCCAAAAGATCGATATGGAAACGATGAAAGAAATTGATACAAAATCGTGAGGTAGTGCCCCTTGCACCAAAGAGCAAGCCAATTACTTCTCAGCGACAGACGGGTATGCGGTATTTCTCTTCCAGATAAGGAAAGCAGGGTTCATAATGTCTTTTCTTTTCCAGATCTACTTCTTGTGGTTGGAATTCGGCACCCTCAAATCTTATAGTGGCATCGATTATGAAGCCAGTCTTTTGATTGTTATCAACTACTATGATGTCGGCACGTTTGGTGGAGCCAGTGGATGAAATACAATGCACTTCTTCATAAATGTCAAACTTTCCAGACTTCTTGAGACATTCAGCAATTCGGCTTCTAACCCAGTGATGATGATTGTTCCGCAACAGTTCCCCTTTTCTGCAGACACCAAGAACATGAGGAAAGGTTTCATACTCGTTGCAATGGGATTCTTGGCTCCTACCAGGGACACTATGTACTGCGATGACATTGCAATTCATTTTTATAGCGTTAGTCCATTGAGAGGTGGAAAGGCCTTTCTTGGTTGATATCCAGGAATTTGATTTTGACCATTCTGAAAAATGCGAAACACCTTTACCACGGTGGTTAAGTTCAGTAAGATAGTATGCATCAAAATAAGTCTTACAAACATGGGTTCTAAAATCAATATCTTCTGAAAAATGAGCAATGTTTACCATTACTATGAGAGCAGCATATCTTCCACTGTGAGCTCTTTGGCAAGAAACAATTGAGAAAACAGGATGCAGCCTTTGTCACTAGCATATCTTTGTTTGTGTTTGTATCAAGACGACAATTGGCAGACGACAGTACGTTAGAGTTCGTAATCGTACTATTGTTTGCAGTAACTGACTCCACGCTGCAGTAATTATTACTGTAGCAGTTACTTCCGTATCTGTTGAATCGGACCATATTTTGTTGTAACAGTAACATAGGTCATAAAATTAATATCTTCTGAAAAATTAGCAAATGTTTACCATTACTGTAAGAACAGCACTGCGAGCTCTTTGGCAAGAAACAAATGAGGAAACTGAATGTAACCGTTTATCTCCACGTATTAGTTTCGTATTTGTTGAACGGAAGCATATTAGGTTTCTTCCCAAGAGCTCGCAGTGGAAGATGTGCCGCTCCAATAGTGATAGTAAAAATTTGCTCATTTCTCAGAAGATATTAATTTTAGGACCCATGTTTGTAGGACTTTTATTTCTTGTTTTGATGCATACTACCTCCTCTCCATAATACAGGGCACATCAAAAGTCCAGTAACACTTTCAATATTTTATTACACAAAAACTACTAATGATAGCACTTTCAAACACACGTCAGTTTAAAGTCAAACTCTCAATGTTCTGAATAATTTCAAGGGAAAAATTGTTCCGGGGCCGGGTATCGATCCCGGGACCTCTGGTTGAACGTACCAGCGCTCTGCCACTGAGCTACCCTGGAACTCCACCCGACACTCTCAACTTTTCCCTTTATATCCACACAACTCGCGTGACCTGACGAAACGCCAGAGACCCACCACGAGTGAACACAATCTCTATGTGACTTGGAATTGTGGTGTCGGGTGGAGTTCCCGGGTAGCTCAGTGGTATAGCGCTGGTACGTTCAACCAGAGGTCCCGGGATCGATACCCGGCCCCGGAACAATTTTTCCCTTGAAATTATTCAAATCTGCTTTACAGGGAGCTTCACCTGAAAGACTAGATTTGCATCTCAATGTTCTGTTTACACCTTACAGAGATTCAATGTGTGAACCACGAGTGACTCGGCAGATGTCCAAACGATAATCAAACTCTTCCCATACCCTTTTCAACATATACTCCGTGACCGTGGCGGCAGCTTCTCGAATTCTGGTTTTTAGTTCCTCTAAATCACGTGGCAAAGGCGGTACAAAGACACGGTCCTTTACGTACCCCCATAGAAAAAAGTCACATGCAGTCATATCGGGTGACCTTGGTGGCCATGTCATGAAACATCTGTCCCTTACTCCAGAACGTCCTATCCAACGATCAGACATCTCCGTATTCAGGTAAGCACGAACTGCATTGTGGAAATGTGGCGGAGCCCCATCTTGCTGAAAGATGAAATCGTCATCGAGATCTTGTCTAAGTTGAGGCACCAACTATTGCTCCAACATGTCCAGATATGAATGTCCAGTCACAGTAGCTTCAATGAAGAAGAAAGGTCCGTACAGTTTTCGTTGTGGCAACGCGCAGAAAACATTCACCTTTGGTGAATCACGCTCATGTTCAATGATTCTGTGAGATTTCTGTGTACCCCAAACACGACAGTTGTGCTTATTAATTTTCCCGCTCGTATGGAATGTCGCTTCGTCGCTGAAAATTAAGCGGCTGAATAACTTTGAGATTTTGACTTTAAACTGACGTGTGTTTGAAAGTGCTATCATTAGTAGTTTTTGTGTAATCAAATATTAAAAGTGTTTGATATGTCCTGTATATTGGAACTTTTTCAGAACACTCTGTATAGAATATAACGAACTGTTCGTAATAATCCATTCTTTCACTGCACCATGAAGTCAACAACTAAAGTGCTCCCCTCCCCTCAATGAAATTCCCGTTAAAATTTTGATCAAGCTAACGAGATGAGAATGTGCTGCGGCAGGTTTTCAGGAGTCAAACCGTTTTCCTGCTTACTTTACTACTTGCATTATTAGTTCAAACCCCTGCTAATCCAAGTGGGCAGCTTATCCCAGTTCCCAATAGTTCAAGTCATGGGTACACCCACTGTTGCCAAGTCAGCGGTTTTGTAGCTAAATCTAGTGTTTTCAGGACTATGGTCAGCTACAGAATTTTACCGTCAGCGGCTAGCTATTTATTTGGCGTTTTTTTATGATTCCGACAAGGGAGACGATATTTTTAATTTTTTTTTGTAAAGATGTTATAATTGTTTTCATATGTACTTGCAGACAACAATATTAGTTAACCATAAACCTGAGTTTAATATGATATTATCATAATTTTTCACTGTGCGAGTATAAAAATAAATATCAACGTTTTATGTTAACTCAATTTGGTACAACCACGTTCATTTCCTGCCTCATCCATTGTTGTACAAATAAGGTATGCCACATTCGTTAAACTCTTAGTCTAATCATGTACGCACTGTTTTTGTAAATGAATTGATATGTTTAATCATAAATAGTAGATAATGAACTGAATTATTATTTTCATTTATGATATAATATGTTATATTATTTAATTTATCATTCTGCATTATAGTTTATGTAACACAGACATACTTAAAACTTGAAGCCAGACTCATTGTAGGCAGGCACGTCTCCAGCTCAGTGTGAAATCAGATTTCGAACGGACTGGTGTGATAGTGAATGTGATTGTTTCCGAAGTGTCCAGTATATTCTAGATCTACTTCATTCAATTTTGAAGGAATATGCCGCGTAAAACTCCATACGTACTAAAGTTTAGAGATGTAGGAAAGCAAAACACAACATGTTGAAAGATTGGGTAGAAGAAGTTGCCGGTGATAGTTGGAAAGCTCGATGTAAATGGTGTAAGGTGATATTGAATGCAAAATATTCAGATTTAATTGTCCATACGATTTTGCATAGAATATAGAGTCTACAAAGTGATACACACTTTCCATAATTTAGTCTAAATTTTTTATAAAATTCTCCAGTTCCTAAAACTGTATAGTTTGCATTTCAAATTTGGAAGTAACGTGTTAAGAAAAATCTGGAGTTTTTGAACTACAGTTTAGCGGTTTTTTTAAGCTTGTGCAGCGGTAAATGCAATTCTGTGTTGGCAACACTGGGTACACCTGCAGTTGGCGCCATGCCTCACTATCTCCAGCACTGAACGCGATATGGTATTTGTTAGAACAGTGCCAGATATATGGATGGACAGCCCTGTTCGTGCTGAGAGCAGTTTTGTTTACGAACATCTGATCTATCTCTCCATGCACTAGAATACTTGGCGTCTTCGGCAACTTAATGTGGAGGCCGCTCTGGTTATAAACGTGGAATAACGACTTTCCGCAGTCGTCGGATTCTCGTTAACGAGCCATCAGCCCAGCCGTTAAGGGCCGTGATTCATCTGGCAGCACCGCCGTCATCATCATTGCACTTATTAGGTCTCTGACAAGTTGAAGTTCTTCAGCCCCTTGCATGTAGGCAGACATGTTCACTGACCCACGCCTTGGGATCTGGGGGAGATCTACAGCACCCGTGGCGAAAATGTGATCGTGCGCCGAGCCACTGTGTAACCTGCAACGTATATAGCACCTATGGAGGGAGGCGGACACCCGAAGGGGAAGTGAAGCAACTGTCTGACTTATTAACGGATTTTCATTTTCCTTAAATCAAGCACTTAAATATAATTTTACACAGTACAAGGCTACAAACTAATGTTCAATACGTGTAACGAAGAAAGAAATGAACAATAAAACATAGGACACATTATCACAACCTAAAATTAACTGTCTTCAGAATGTCTGCGACAAAGTTTCAAAATCAGGAATTATGTCACTTACTGCCAGTCGTAGTTGATCACGAAAATATTTGTCTGTCAGTCGTGATCTAAATTTGCTTTTTACTACTCTCATTGTTGAAAATAGCAATGAAAATAGTTTTTCACAAACGTAAGTTGTAGCGAACATGGCTTCAAAAGAGCAAGCGAAAGAATGAAGCTTCGGATATTTATTTTTTGGCAAAGATTTGAAAAGTTCAACATTTGTCAAGTCCTTACATCTAGCTTTCATATAACATCACATTGTAAATCTGTGACTTTAAATAGAAGATCTAACCGCATTATTCGTACATCTGCTGAAAAAGGATCCACACACAGAGATGATGATGATGATGATGATGATAATAATAATAATAATAATAATAATAATAACACTTAACCTTTTAATGTTTCATCAGTAACATGTAGTATAATACCACACTCTACTATATACAGTCGCGAAGCTCAATATGTAGTAAAAATGCAAACATGGGTAGTTGCCCACCACTAGGATAGCTACTATCGCCTCATCATCGCAGATCTCTCTCCTAGCAGCCGACAAAATATGTTACACTTTCGTTGTCGTGTTCTTTTGGAAAAATTAACACCTTCCTTCCATTATTGAAATATTAAATGCATAAAGTTAATTTATTATTTTAATAAAGTATATTAAATTCCACCATAAACTCGAAGATACCTGCAAGAAATAGGTTAATATTATTTTTGTTTGTGCAAAACGAACTGAAATTTACTATAATAGCTTCACTCATTCAAGATTATAGCGATAATTAACTATGAAACCAATAAATATTAATTTGCATTTCTCTTTACAACAATAATAATGGAAATATGAATTAATGGAGTAACTTACGTGTACCGGTACTTGTAGTGTAGGCTTACGTAGTTAACAAAGTGGGATGAGGTTAAGTAATAATAATCACACCAGAATTGGAAATAAAACGTGATCAATAAATTTTTTTGTAACAGACTTTTTCTACGTCTCTAGTAAAGCAACAAATAAAAATAACAACAAAATGAACAGCCATAATTAAAAACATATCCTTTGAAAAAAATAGGCCTAAGCAATAATAATCCCACCAGAATTGAAAATAAAACGTGATCAATAAATTTCATTAAAACAAACTTAATTTTTCTACGTCTTTAGTAAAACAACACATAAAAATAATAACAAAATTAATAGCTACAATTAAAAATATATCCTCTGAAAAAAAAAGTAGACCTAACCTTTATTTCTCTGGAAATTTAGCAGCCTAAGTCACAGAACTTTAACCGGTATCTAATATCCTTTCGGTTAGACTGAAACATTTCATTGTGAAATTTAAGGATATAATGTATTCTAACAGTCACAAAGAACTTCAAATTAACAATTTTGTTTCTGCACAGCATTCTTGTAGAAACCCAGGAACCTTTCTGAATCTTTCGGAAACCGGAAAAAGGATAGCTCTGGGCTCTTTCTCTTACTGTTGCTACAATTTATAGCACTACAAACGTCTCCTCCTTGTCCCATATTATTATTCCAATTATTGTATTTTAGCCATTAACATTTTAATTACAACCAATAACGAACATTTCACAAGCATCAATGTGAAATACGCAACGAGCTAGCACTCGATAGAAATACGACACAGTCAAAAGTCGACCATGGACAGTCTATTGTTTCTAGTTGCTAACCGCTTGGAGCGCTTTATCACGAGATTTGCAAAAAAACACCTCAAGCTTCGCGATTGTATATAGTACACTGTGATAATACCGTTTTATGTTATACAACCGTTTTCCTCGTAATACTTGTGAACATATCATACATTTAATATTCTCATCATATTGGCAGCAAAAAAAGGCGTCCTCCCATCCTCCTTGGAACTTTCGTTTTTGTAGAGGTTCATGGTTTCGAGAAAGACATTGCGACGATACGCCACTCGCAGGTCAGAGACAAATACAAATGGAACGGAGTTTGACTCCAGTGAGTGAGAGGGTGGGGGTTGTGGGAGGTAGGAAGCGCATAGCTATTATTGCGAGCCACAATGTGCTCGTGAGTCACATTTTCGCCACGGCTGATCTACACTAAGGTAGTAGCACAGTCTACTATATACAGTCACGAAGCTTGAGTTTTGAGGGTGCTAGAAACAATAGACTGTGACGGTACTATTTTGCATTGTCTGTAATGAGGCGATATTAGCGATCCTAGTGGTGAGCAACTATCTAATGTTTGCATATTTACTACGTATTGAGCTTCGTGACTGTATATACTAGACTGTGGTAGTAGACAGCACCGAACAGAAATCAACTTCACGATGCTGCTGGATATTATTTCCTGTCTGGGGAGACAGTCTACTCATAACTGAGTACAAACAAATCATTTAGAAACAGTGGAAAAACTCCGTCAGCTGTGTTCATCAAAAGAAACCTGCACCCAACTCCGCACTCTATCATGATGCAGAAATGCAGGACCGAATTTAGGGGTTCTTACGCCCCTAGCAAAACAAAATTACCTCCCCTCCAAATAATACAAACATAGGATTATTATTATTATTATTATTATTATTATTATTATTATTATTATTATTATTAAAAGTGTACGTATTTATCTGATATATTTTCTTTACATTAACACAAATTAACATATATACAAGTGTATTAGGCTGATTGTACACGATCGAATTTCCATCAAATTCAACGCTTCACAAGACTTGCCAATACTAACAAGTTTCATTGTCAAATCACTTACAATACTTAAAAAATTGTTTACTGTAGTGAAAATAAATAAGAACATGATGTAGTTGATCAAAGACTTGACAATCCTTACGGCACCAACTACAAAAAAAAAAGGCTTCTTACACGAGAATAAAAATTAAAGCGAATTAACTCAATTGAAGGGTTGATAGCAAAAAGCAGACAAGTCCAAAATATTAACTTTTCTGAAAACGATAAAAAAAAACTCTCTCGCGTGACTCATACAATAAAATAATCTGACAAATTTTATAGCCTATAGGTATTGCATATATCTACCAACTTTGATAAACAGTTTCACTGTTCTCTTTTATATGGTTCTTGGAAGAAGAAAAAAAACATTAGGACATATCCACTTTTTGAGTTAGTGGGTTGACATTGATCAAAAAAGAAATAGGTTTATGCTATTTAAACTAATTTCAAACTTCGGAATATGTATGGTAAGACTTTCCTATGTTAAATTTCAGCATATCTCGTTTACAAGCTTCGACCTATTTATGGGTCATCTTCAGAACTAACGGGAAAATCTTACCATACTTATTCCGAAGTGATACAGTGTTAAAAGTTGTGTAATCAAGATGTATAATTTAAAATTTTGATTTTATGAAACTCTTCACACATTTTCTTCAGGTAACCTAAATACAGTTTTAACTACAGATTTCTTCATCATGAATCCACGATAACGATAGAGAGTATGGCAACTAAGCCTGCACGTACGTCCTTAACGACATATTATCACTGACATCACTGATCTTACCTTCGTTAATAATAATAATAATAATAATAATAATAATAATAATAATAATAATAATACTTACTTACTGGCTTTTAAGGAACCCGAAGGTTCATAGCCGCCCTCACATACGCCCGCCATTGGTCCCTATCCTGAGCAACATTAATCCGTTCTCTATCATCATATCCCACCTCCCTCAAATCCATTTTAATATTATCTTCCCATCTACGTCTCGGCCTCCCTAAAGGTCTTTTTCCCTCCGGCCTCCCAACTAACACTATATGCATTTCTGGATTCGCCCATACGTGCTACATTCCCTGCCCATCTCAAACGTCTGGATTTAATGTTCCTAATTATGTCAGGTGAAGAATACAATGCGTGAAGTTCTGTGTTGTGTAACTTTCTCCATTCTCCTGTAACTTCATCCCTCTTAGCCCCAAATATACTTCCTAAGCACCTCATTCTCAAACACCCTTAATCTCTGTTCCTCTCTCAAAGTGAGAGTCCAAGTTTCACAACCATACACAACAACTGGTAATATAACTGTTTTATAAATTCGAACTTTCAGATTTTCCGAGAGCAGACTAGATGATAAAAGTTTCCCAACCGAATAATAACAGGCATTTCCCATATTTATTCTGTGTTTAATTTCCTCCAAGATATTTGAATTTCTCCACCTCGTCAAAAGATAAATTTCCAATGTTTATATTTCCATTTCGTACAATATTCTCGTCACGAGACATAATCATAAACTTTGTCTTTTCGGGATTTACTTCCAAACCTATCTCCTTACTTGCTTCCAGTAAAATTCCCGTATTTTCCCTAATCGTTTGTGGATTTTCTCCTAACATATTCATGTCATCCGCATAGACAAGCAGCTGATGTAACCCGTTCAATTCCAAACCCTCTCTGTTATCCTGGACTTTTCTAATGACATACTCTAGACTAGAGCAAAGTTAAAAAGTAAAGGTGATAGTGCATCTCCTTGCTTTAGCCCACAGTGAATTGGAAACGCATATGGTCGAAACTGACCTATATGAAGTCTGCTGTACGTTTCACTGAATAATAATAATAATAATAATAATAATAATAATGTACTTTGAGGACTAATCCTCCTGATCCATTCTCATGATAGAAACTAGACTTTCACAATTATTTTATTACCAGGACTCCTGTCCAAGAATTCAGCACGAGCAAGGGCGTACATCCAGTCATAAAATGGGGCTTCCTGCTGGGAATCTAATGCGGATCTGCTGTTTTTGTAACCTCAAAGGCTATCATTTGACACAAAGGGAAGGAGAGACATTTCGTGTTGGAACTGTTTCGCCATTTCACATCAGCAGAAGATAGACATACTTCCGTCCTTATTAACAACCGTTTCCGGTTCAGTTTTTCATATCATAATTTGAGAGCAAGTGCTGTATGTAGACTTCATTCTGCTATTCTCTGAATGACTATAACTGCGAAGACAATGACAGAGTGCCGAGTTCACAGAGTTTCTTCAAAGTCTTTCCCTTCAACCTTACATCATACATGGGCACAATTTTCGGTTACGTGAGGCACTCGATTTGAAATAGTTTGTTTACTAGGAGAGGAGACTGCAGAGTAGGATGGGAAATATAAACTGCTGTGACCTGCGTCACCTTACCGTAACCGCTAAGGCGGTCAGTGACGAATTATTAGGAAAGCGCTTGGTTAACGTGAGAGACTCGAAAACTTTTATTCAATTTAGAAAATTAATTGGGCAGCTTTAATCATAAACCTCTTTACTGTTTCTCCATCATTGAATTGATTTAAATCACACGCGAGAAATTGCGTAACTAGCCAATAATATTCCACCACGTTGTCTACGTTTATTTTCTTGAATATTCTGGCGTTTCTCAAGATTACTTAATAGATTTGCACGTTCTCGACTTAAAATAATTTCAGAAAATCATATTTCGTTTTCTACGCACATTTGATATTTTTTTTATAAATATCTTTTGGAAATAATACGTACAAACAACATTTAATTCCTCGTAGGCTACCTTTTAATGCAGCGTGTTTAAGGTATAATGTCGTATTTAGTATACTATGCAAATGTTAAGATCATAAATTTTCTTTGGAATAGTACGAAAAATAACATTTAATTTGTCTTACCTTCTAATTCAGCATGTTCTTTATGACATAAGGAGTAATGTCGTTGTATATTAAATTTATTAATGCCTAATAGGATTTTCGAGCATAACATACATCGTATGTTCTCCCCTTCTAAACAGCAAAAAAACTCTTCCTCCCGTTTCTCATGAAATAATCGTTTTCTAACGCGTACACACTGCTTTGATAATGCCATTATGCCACCACTGATATTGCTTATGAAACTGATATAGAACCTGCCCACGCCTAGGAGCTGCGTGAGGGAGGAACGGGGACTGTGAAGATGTCACTCAGAGCGATAAGCTCTGTGAAGGTCAGTGTGGCACAAATTCTCAAGTGAGGCACGATGCCCATCTCTGCCTTACATCATTCCGCCACTTTATCACTATGTCGTTATCGCCGTCTCATGAGGCACTACGACCCAGCACTGCGACCTTTCAAGAGCTAATGCGCTAATCCTCAAGCTTAAAGTAACAAGTCAGTTGTTTCTCGATTGTGTTGGGCAGGTTTTACCTGGAGTTTCCAGTCTTCGCCGCCAATTTTCACCGTTCTTTTTATCACCTAATAATGCACCTCATCGCCTTCGACAAGCGATTGTTAACTGCATGGCATACATTCTGTGAAGAATACGTAAACCCAGGAGAATTGACCAGCAAAGGAATTCGCAAACTACTTCGACTCGAGCGTTACGTTAAATTAAAAGAACACAACGAAGTGTTCGATAACTCCTGAGAGATAAGGTATGTCGAGGGCGGACTCTTTGGCGCCATGCCATTCACAACGACGGACGCCATGCCAGAAATCACACTTCGAGAATAATGGAAACCAAATCTCTTTCACAGTTTGTCAATAGTAGAAATGGGAAAACACAGAACCGTGAAACTTCACCTACCCAGGGGATGACGGAAAAGTCAGTGGAATTTCAGGCTATGAAAAGTAAGTCCTAGATGCCTAAAACAGGCTTCATTTAAGGCTCTGTCTTAAAAGTGTTAAACTATAAAACGAGATTATGCCATGGCCTGATGCCACAGCAATAACGCCCATGCTTGAACATGACATCGAAAGGTCGCTGGGCGGGCAGTATTCGGATTTCTATCAAGTCGTGTTAATTTCTTCACGTGTATGCCCACGTGTAAGATAACTTATGCACGTTTCCAGCTTTTATGATAATGATGACACAGTTTTTATGTTTTATAAAAGCATATCCCTCTGTTGTTGTTTTTGAGCCATATTCATGTCAAATTTTGCAGCAAGAGAAAACAAAAGTGGCTAAAAGAGAAGGCAATTGTCACCGTCATATTTCAACGTGTCCTGTAACGCTGTAAATTAAATACAGTATTATTATCAAGAAGGAATTTAAAATTTTTTTTTTTTTTTTTTCAAATTTTCATTATTGTACTACTGTCATCCTCTGAGGAGTTTAGTGCTGAGAGGAATGCGGTTCCGACTAGTCTAGCGCGGTACTGGAGTGGGAGGGGACAGTGACAGCGCCAGTCTGGAAGGAAGTACAATCATACTGAAAACATTCGCCCAATTTACGAGAGCAGTATGCCTATTAGTTTTCTAATGAATTTTTGGAGAGTTATACAATCCTTCGTACTTACGTGTTCAGAGAAGGAAAGTATTGTAGATTTTATTTATTATTTATTTATTTACTTATGTATTTATTCTGGTGAAGTTAAGGCCATCACACCTCCAGAAATACAAATACAATAAAATAAATAAAAAGAAAAATCATAATAAAACTACAATAATATAAATGAAAAGAAGAATCATACTACAAAATTTAGTGATTAGTAGAATTGAATTAAATTTGTAAAGTAATCAATTTAAATATACTGTACTGCTGAACTCACTTGAGAAGTAGAAACTATTTGATTTGTATTTTAAGATATCATCAACAAATGATTTTCGCATGACATTATAGGAATCTGTTTTTCACGATACGAATCACACATATTCTAAAAATCCGATAGAATAAAACCAAAAACTTTTCCCTAGCGTGTTTCCTTAAAAATGACTTGTAACGGTGAAATATTTAATATGAGTAATTCATATAATATTAACGTAGCTAACATCAGGGAAATGTTTAAGCAAAAATTGCAACAATATATTTAATATATTAATAACAAAACCATATAGGCCTAGGTAAACAATATGTATATGAAATATTCACATACTACTACAAACTGAAGACTGCATATTTTTGGACGATTAATACTTCCCACTCCGCTCGGCTCGGCTTGGCTGTAGCAACAAAAGAATCTACCTGCAACCCCCCGCACCGATGGCAAGAATACCTCAGGTCCAGCGCTAAACTCGTCGGAGGAAGACAGTACTTTAAAATACACTATTTTCCATAATACAATATTTCAATATAACTTTGTGAAGGAATGTAATCGTATATTACGATACAAGGTTGGGAAGTGTTTTTTACAAAATCGAGGGAAAGTTTGAAAAACGAGACGAGCCAATTTCCGAGATTTTGTAATGTAGCCTACTTCACAAACGTGTATCGTACATTATTTTTTCACGATAGTCTATTTTGAAAATAATATTAAAAAAAATCTAAATATAGTACAGTACGTAAGTTACACTAAACAGCTGACTGATGTTAGCAGTCTGGCCAACGTACACACTTCACCATTAATTTCAATGTGAAGAAGTAAAAATGATTCAGGTAGCTACTTGTAATATTTCGTGTCCAATTGGAATAATTGTTACTTCTTTTCGTTAAGTGAAGTTTGATTGTTTAAGGCCGAGATTACTATCAACGTTTGTTTGCGTTGCATTTCGTTACGGTGAAGTTCGCTGAAGTTTGACAAATTCAAGCTCCGTGTATTTGATTACAGTTAATTTAAAATGAACGAACGAAAGACGACGCTGATTCGACGAGCTTCATTTATTTTCACCTCTTCTTTCATTGTAGATGCGGCCATATTGCTACTGAAATAAAATAATATTAATTAATTACATAATACGAAGAGCGATCTTTGATAGAATATGCCTGGTCACATGAATGTATTTCCTCTATATGACATAAAACACTTGTTTGTTTAAAATTAAACATAATAGGCACCAAACATGAAACCATTCATAACACCTAATTCAACTCGAAATAAAAGGAATTTTACTACATAAATATATCCGTAATTCCACTAGTGCTATTTCGTAGTATAATGCAGCGTTTCTCAAACTTTTTTGAAGTGGGGACCACTTTTTAAAGTCATTACAGTTCCGCGGACCACCTTACTCTTGTTCTCTTCAAAAGCAATTTTATCATTTTTGTAGCATATTTTAATACCAGTATACTCATATATTAAAATATGATTAAGGTTCGGTACTTTGGTCCTCTGTTGTGAATTCGAGTGGTCCCTGTCTGGGTTACAGGCATGGCGCCAGATGTGCAGGGAAAAGATGGAGAGAAACACCACGTTCATAGTGCTTTAAATCCCTCTTTTGTTGCTGAGAGTAGAGTGGGAAGTCGGTAGGCGTTTAGGACAATAAATTTCATAAAATGTCAGTACTGGGAAAAAAAGTGAAATTCGATTGTCATGTGTCATTTTCAAACTCTGAGATTTTAAGCTATAGTGTGATACGCAATTCGTTTGAATTTTATTTTTTCTTCCGTCTTCTTTTGAAGGACCACAAGGACAGACATCGAGGACCACAGGTGGTCCGCGGACCATGGTTTAGAAACGCTGGTATAATGTATATTAATTAACACTGCCTTTTGAATATGAATTTTACAGGCATTGTAGGATTGTAACATACATAGAAGGCAGTTGTTTTCATTACAACACTAAAGCAGTTATTTGTAATTTTTCAACATACTTATCTAGGCTGGCAACTCTGAATTCAGTAGAATCAACTTTCAATCGTGTGGGCGTTTCCTGTAACGACGGGAAAACATACTATCATGCAAAAAAACATTGTCTTCTAGGTCCAAGTGGAGTAGTTAGGTCCTCTTTATTCATTCAGGGGATCGTTGCTTTGTCACTTCCAGCACAGAATAGCGGTTCACAAAAACACTCATGCAGAGATCTCAGAAATAGAATACTGACGACTACTGACAATGCTGGACCCAAAGTAAAGGCCTATTCACAATGACAATTAAACATAACCGTAACATAAACACAGAAGTTTGCGCCCAGGCTACCAAATGGGATCATTCACAATGATTCACATCAGTAGCGGCCGGTGATCGAAATCCTCGGTGAGGCCAGATGCAACTAGTTTAAGTGCCTCCGATAGAAAATGTTTATTTATGATATTAATTATTATTGTTATTATATTATTAATATTATTAGTATATTATTATTATTATTATTATTATTATTATTATTATTATTAGTCTACTATTGATGAAAAATAATGTCACTCACCAAATAAGCTGTTATGCTGTGAGTTTCAGTGATTGTTTCAGTGTGATGAAGCAACCCACATCATGTGTTGAAAATCCCCTCCTTTCTGTTCTTTTTATTTTTTTCCCTTGACAGCAACGAACAAGGCCAACAGAGAAGTTTATTTTACACCACATTACCACTTAACCATTTATGTTGCCCATACCAGGATGCAATAGAAACTCGCGTTTTAAGATTATCTGTCAGAAAAATTGTCAGCGATGTCGTAGGTATCTCGGTAGACTCTCTCTTTATTTAAAAATTCCTTTCTTTCAATATTATTTCTTCTCGAAAAAGGACACTCTAACAGTGAATTAACTACACCAGCATTATTTGTCGCATTTGTTTCTGTTTATATTTTCCCGAAATACATAACAACATTGGCCCAGATTCACTACTGTACTACGAATTACAATAGTACAACACCCTCGCTTAAGTCATAAACTGAGACATAAAGGGAGAGAATAGTGTGTGTCTCTGCCTGCCAAAGAGCTGGAATTTGTGTTATTTATGACCTATTTAGGAAGACAAGTCACCATTGCTATTCCCACCCCACTCTACCCTTCAGGCCGGCCTATGGATGGGAGGGGTGAAACCTGACCAGGCCACGGGGCCGGACGAATTGTGCCTCGGCTACAACGTTTTAAGCGCAAGCTCAAACCCCGCGAAAATACAGAAAATTCAGAAGACAGACCCGGCACGAACGAGTCTGGCCTCAGGAACAAATTTTACTGCAAAACAGGTCTATATACATCACAAGCCAGACCCGGCACGAGCGATTCTGTCCTCAGGAGTAAATTTTACTGCAAAACAGGTCTATATACATCACAAAGTTTTAAAATGCTTCTACAGCGATGCTTCATTCAAATAACTAATACATTATATAAAAACACAAAATTTTATTTCTGTTAAGCCAAGTGACTGAGGCCCGGCCTCACTTACCTCAGTCAATCAGCCGCCACCGATTCACATAAGCATTGACATAAACATTACCGTAAGACGCTAACATGAAAGTTTTCAAACTCCAAACTTTCATGCTTATGCTTACGTGATTTGCAAACAGAACGCAATCGTAGAGCGCTGAAGTATACGACAGAATATGAGGAAATGGCGTCGTTGTTATGTTTCCATGGTTACCAAGTATGTTTGCTGTTATGTTTATGTTCCCATCGTGAATGATGCTATGACTTCTTGATTTTACCGTAACGTTTATATTCTTAAGTTAACGCTTACGTTATGTTTAATTTCATTGTGAATGAGCCTTAACAACCGGAGTTGAGCTTACAAAAGAAGCTTGACCTAATCCAACGAAGGGGGAAGGGGAAGGAAAGATTGACATTCAAATATTTAATTGAATTCGCAAATAAAACGATTAAATAACAAAAGATCTCAGTCCGTAGACTACAGAATTTGCATCTGAACAACTGAATATTATACAATGACGGTCAAAACCCATTAAAACCACCAGAATTTATTGTTTTGTTTTATTTTTAATATTATATATTTATTTAAATGGTTTTAATTATGAATTATTTTTTAGAATAGTTTTTTTAACATTTTCTGTTTTCGAGGGCGCTTTGGGTTCATCTATTTTAGTTTCTATACTGGACCAACTATAGCAAAAATTCTCTTAAAACGGACGAAAAAATTCTGCGCTGTATACATTGACACATATCATACGTCACCGAGCTTCCGGAAAGAAACTACAGTTGTGTTGGTTTGAAAGTTTTATTTTTGTTTCGGATTACAAATTGGGAGTAGGGGTCTATGAAAACATAATTAATGAAAGGCATGCGATATCCTGTCTTCATATGAAGCAACAATCCGAAATTAGAATTATTTTTTAGAATAGTTTTTTTAACATTTTCTGTTTTCGAGGGCGTTTTGGATTTATCTATTTTAGTTTCTATACTGGACCAACTATAGCAAAAATGCTCTTAAAACGGACGAAAAAATTCTGCGCTGTATACATTGACACATATACGTCACCGAGCTTCCGGAAAGAAACTACAGTTGTGTTGGTTTGAAAGTTTTATTTTTGTTTCGGATTACAAATTGGGAGTAGGGGTCTATGAAAACATAATTAATGAAGGGCATGCGATATCCTGTCTTCATATGAAGCAACAATCCGAAATTAGTTCCAGCTAACAACAAATTCTTCACTGTAGTTCACTCAAAGTGCAGAACTCGAGATTACAAATCAAACGAGTGGTACACAGGTCTCGATGCCGAGATATTTCTGAGAGAGCCGCGCGGCACAGCTAATGTTATAGCTACGCAACTTCGGCACTCTCAGCCCTAAGCGAGGGGATGTGGCCCACAAGTTAAGGCTGGTTCACAATAAACCGGAATCGAGAATCGGAACGAAAACGAAAACGGTAAAATTGTTAAAATGTGTATATTTAAATGTGAGCATTCACAATTAACGAAAAGCTTGCCGGAGCCCGGGATCGGGAACGGAGAGTTGGCCAAGTTTCAACTTTGGCGTTCACGTTTCCGAACACAGCCCACTAGATTCATTCTATTGCCATCTGAAAGCTATTTTGTCGTCATATATTTTGTAGCAAGAAGACCGTGACATCACCTATGCATTATTTTGTTCTGTGCTGTGCATCATGGAGCAAGTTTTATTTGATGAGATTCTAATATTGCGTGTTGAGGAAAATCCTCACGTTTAGGTTCACACCTGTGGAGTAACGGTCAGCGCGTCTGGCCGCGAAACCAGGTGGACCGGGTTCGAACCCCGGACGGGGCAAATTACCTGGTTGAGGTTTTTGTCCGTGGTTTTCCCTCAACCCAATACGAGCAAATACTGGGTAACTTTCGGTGCTGGACCCCGGACTCATTTCACCGGCATTATCACTTCATCTCATTCAGACGCTAAATAACCTAGATGTTGATACAGCGTCGTAAAATAACCTAATAAAATAAAAATAAAAAAATCCACACATTTACGATAAGCGGCGCGCCTCGTATAAAGATGAGAAAATTAAGGAGAATACGTGGCTTTCAATAGCTGCGGCTTTGAACACCGAACATAAGTGAATCAGATTTTATTACTGTATTGGTTGTATTACATACTACATATTCATGCTTCAATTCAATAGCTACTGTTGTGTTCATTTTTGTTCCATTACAAATGTTTCTTCTCTAATTATTTTACGTTATGGTAGACTTAAAATAGGTTGTGATAATAAAGAAGCATGGGCATATTTATAGTACCGTACCTAATGAAATGTTTCAGTTGAAATTTCGACGTTGGTTAACCTGTGTTTATATTGGCTGCCTTGTACTCATGAGAGAACGCCATTGGTGAAATATACACAAATGACATCAGAATGCGTAATATCGACTCTACATATCGTTATTGACATACATATCGATATGCATAGTCGTCTGCGTTCTCGGTTTATTGTGAATCAAAAATGTTTATATTCACGTCCTCTGCTTCTCGTTTTCATTCTGGTTTTCGTTACCGGTTTATTGTGAACCAGCCTTTACGCTGGTCCATGGCCTATAATAACCTCATTCAGGGGCAGCAGTGCTTGGCTGCTGTATTAAGTATCCTAACGATCTCGGATGGATCCGAACACGCAAACCTCAGATGTGACATTCAACCGAGCTGGGAAGGTTTCACACATGTCCAAAGTGCTGCAATCCGACCACGCACGACTGCGTCAACTCGTGCAGTGACGTTAGAGGAAACCAAGGATATCTTGATTCGGAGTTATCTTCAACTTTTAATCCGCAACGTAATCAAGTCGTCATGACCTCAGCGCTAACCACTGGAATACCGAGTGAAAGAGGCTGCACTGCCTATCTGAACGCAGGGTTGCCAGATTGGGCTACTTAAAATTTTAATTGGCTATTGATTTTTACCATTGGGCTACTTGCGACTTTTTGGGCTACTCACAAATTTTCGGGCAATTTTTGGGTTATTTTTTTCTGATTTGAATTTGTGGAAAATTAATAATAATAGGTGTAGTTACAGTCTTCCTCTCCGTGAAAAAACCTGTTACAGTGTACGTCTCGCTTTCTTCCACCACCACCTTAACCACGAGAAACGACGTACCTATGCGAAATATATATTTATTGTACATGTCACATGACCAAGTCAGTGTAAGGGGATTTTCTCGCTTTACCATGACCAGTGCCAGCAGAAATGCAGCCTGCAGGCACATAATCAGTTGCTGTTTTACCTCCAATTCAAGCGTTAGTATATTGTGAATGCCGATGTAGTTCATTACAATGATCTTAAATTAGGAAATAGGATATTTTGTAAAAGTAATATACAGTTTTTAAGTTATATTAGAGAATTAATTTTTTTACTTTTTTGTATCCTAATTATAATGTAGGCTAATTATTCAATTCCGAGTCCTATAGTGAAATAATTTTAAGAGAACTGTGTTTGTTATAGAAGTGATATACAGTAACATTTTTAAATTGTGATAGTGAATAACTTTTTTATACATTTATTTTGTTTTGTGATTATGCTGAAAATGAAAATATTTATTATTTCGTTCTGTAATTGCTGAAAATGGGAGAAGTATACCAAAACGTTTAATAGGCAGTGGTTAAATGGTACTTCATTCTCAAGCTGGCTTCAGGATGTGAAAGACGACAGCAATGAAGCAGATTGTAAAGTTTATGAAGTTCAAATTAGTGCTCATAAAGGAGACTTGAAAAAAAAAAACATTCCGATTCAGTTAAACATATATAATCCGCGAAATATCAATTTGTCATTTATATTGGGTTACTTTTTCTGAATTTTGGCTACTTTTCCAGCGAGCTTTCGCTACTTTTAGTTATACCAATCTGGCAACCCTGTCTGAACGTGTGAACTGCGATTTCTCCTGAAGTACTGCACGGAGTAAAGCGCATTTGTTACTCATAACAGAATCTCATTATACAGGAAACAACACAAATGCGATTCCCTAGATATTAACGTTAAGAGGGGGGAACATCCCGCTGTTGAGTTTAAACACGTTACTACGAAACTTGCCAGTTAGTAACGAGAAGGGTTGGGGGCGACTGTTAGTAACCAATCACAACCCTCGTTCAGAAGATTTGACGGGCTCCCTTCATATCAACGTGAAGGGAGAATTGCCACATCTTTTCCGAATTCCAAGAATCCCGTCAGTTAGCACAAGAGTATCAATTCTAGGATCGCCAGGAATGTGGCAACTCTGCAATATTGGGGCGGGGGACGGGATGGGACGGTCAGAGGTGTTTGTGTAGGAAGTCGTAAGTAGGCGTTCAAAGGGACCACAGAATTACAGGGACATCATTTTATTTTTACTAACATTTTTAATATTAACTTGCCTATACCTTTAGATCAACGCCGTTTGCTATCCCCTTCCACGACTGGAGTTCGATGATAGTGGCGTAATATACAAACAAATCACTTTACTAGGTAGGACTATAGGAGGGAAGAAAAGTAGTTCATCCATTTACGTAAACTAGGAAATATCGCAATTTTGAGTTTGATAATATTCATAAGGTTTTTGTTTAATCAAATTACAGTACACTATTAACAGAAAGTGTTTTTACTCACGAACTGAGCTGTCCACGTGGACGTATTCATTATGCAGTGTATATTATACTGTCTACAGCACATTAGCGTACAATATAGAGAATGAAAAATAATCATAATGTGGATATTTAAACACAATTTTGAAAATGGTGGCCGTTCATTTCGATACACGCTTCAGTTCATTTGTGCATATTATCGCACAATAGACTATTGCACATAATTCCAATTACCAGTTTCGTCCTTCGTACTAGTAACTCATGTTGAAATAATTCTGTACCTACTCTATAAAAGAGACCTTACGTACTGTAAATTCAATCTTCACTTCTGCCCGACCCGAAAAGATAAAATTACTCAGACATGCTATCTACTGTCCGTCCAAGTGCTTATGTCGTAGGGTCGTAGAAAGGGAGGAAATCACGTGACAATTAATTACTTAACGAGGCCCTTTAATTTTAAGTTATTTTAAACAATTGTATAATATTACGTAGACGTCTAATTCCTAACAGAAATTAATGTTCTCAGAAAAGAGCTAAGTCAGCCCAGCCACTAGCTGGCGAATAAAAGCTGGTGGGGGGAAACCGGTATAGACGTAGGCAAATGGACGACAGTAGCTATGCGAAAATGATTCAATACTAAAAGCTCTTTCGTCACTGGAAAACGCGAACATATTTTTAGAACGTACTGTTTACTATGACCGTAAGGCTACTATGACTATATATGCGGTCTTGGATCTGTGTGGAGGACGGTTGAACTTCATTAGTAGAAGGGGTGGGAGTGAAGTACATTCAAAAACTCAGGTACAATAAAAATTGAAGTAAAAATAAAATTATGTCCCTGTGCTTTTCATTTAAGATGATGTCCTTGGACAGAACACTATGAATGAATGAATCCAGTTTAGGCGATATTTTGCCGGAAGCTCTCAAAATACGAAACACTACAAATTAAAATTTCACGTTCCTCATTACGCAAAGTACTGAAAGCTACAAGATCCCAGCACAGCTGAAACGAGGGCAATAAGAAATATTTAATGGAACGCGACGACATTGTACGTCGCAACGGAATTTTAAGAATGATAAGAAAAATGGAGGACTTGAAAAGTAGTGTAGTTACATATTTTGCATTCGTATAGGGGAGAGTCGGGTAGTATAGGACGTCGGGTAATATCGGACAGTGAGTTTCTTTCATCTATCACACGATGATATACTTCGCACGAAAACATGACGACCTTCCCTCATCCCCTTCACCAGTTAACTGCAGGCACGCGCAAGGGATAAACCCTTACCCGAGTTGCCAATTCTTGAAGTCATTGTGATTTACGAACGTTTTTCAAACTGTGTTCCGTGAAACCGCGATTTTCAAAAAGACTATATTATCTTTGTAAATATACCTTAATTTATAATTACTAAAACAAAATTGGTATAAAAATGAACAAACTTATTTTAAAAACACTTTATATTTATATTTTCACCAACATGTTTTGCCTAAATAAACAAAAAAATGCAGACTTCTATAATAAGTGTTAAATTCTCATGTTATTGAAGTTCCAGAATTTTATACTTAATTAAGAATGTTGCGCTGGTAAAATTTTCTGAAACTGTGATCATTGAATAGTTATAGAATTTATAGTACAAAAGAGTAAAGTTAGATTTTATCAGCTTCGCCTTGGGTGATAATTTCCACGAGCGCATAAAATCTCTTTACTCTAGTGTAGTATACATTATTTTATTCATTACTGGTATGTAAATTTAATTTTAAATTGTAGGGCTTTTCTTTGTAATGTGTTGTTGGCGAAGAAGTCCATATATATTCATTTTACTATTGCTAATATGTTGGTTGTCATGTAGAGAGTGATTTAAAAACATTTAATTCACTGCCGTAAGTTAGAAAACTTTTAAGCACTGCTGTGAATAATGTCATTATTTAGGTTGCTTAGGACGGTGTTGCTGTTGGCGATATCTCTTTCGCGTACTGTTCACATACTGTTCGGCGAAGTAAATCACGTATAAAATCGTCTATCTTACCGAATTCTGTTTTAATTTGTTTATATTCTCTTTAGTTGGTGAACCGTAATTCTTAATTTCTATGCCCATATATCCAACTCCGCCGGTTGCGTCCGATGTTAAGTGATTAAGATTTATTCTTATTAAACTGCCTGAACTTTCGATTACTTTATGGATAGAATTTCTAACGTTAGACACAATTTTAACACTTTGTTTTCTTAGCTACGCTCCTCTGCAAATAAGATATTCTATTTTCTTCGACGGTGTTATTTGTTCTTGTCGTGATCTACAGGTGTATCAGGAGGCCTGGCTGCGGATCATCTGCTCCAACACTCATTAATCATGGCCGGAATAAATTAGACATATTGAAGCGCACAACGGTATAAAACAACACGTCGACAAAGACACTGAGAATGGGTGAAACCCAACAGGTAGAGGCAATGACTACTAGATTTGGCAATGCTGGTATCTATTGTATTTCTGCCACGCGGCTAGGAGTTGAGTAGAGGATGGGGGTTTATGAGGGATTACCAATTCCAAGAAGAGAGGCCGTCATGTTTCCGAGCCAAGTACAGTACCTGATTGAAATGGCTACGTTTCTGTGATGTCGCATAGAGAAACGTAACCATGTCACTCAGGTACTACCATATGGTGGTAGATGAGAGAAACGCAGTGTCCGATACTACCCGATGTCCGATACTACCAGACTCTCCCCTAATAAATAGTTGAATTCGTTTTTGTCAATTGAGTTCTGAAACGTCCTATACGGTAGCTCCGCCTTGATGTGGAGGTGGTCAGACGTTCGAATTTCAGCGAGAAGCTTCCCTCTGTATCAAAACAGAGTATACCATAACGTTACAGACAGGCCTGAATTATGCTAGGAAAGTACAGTAATCACGTAATTTGGACGTGGCATGCGCGGTCGCTCCTACTTCACAGCAGGTTGGTCAACCCATGTGCCACTCCACCTTAACGCACCTATCCCTACCGCGGTTGCAGGAAATGATACAAACATGTCCGTCCTTGGCGCGGACAACCCATGAAGGGCCAAGACCAACCAGCTGGCTGCTGGCCCAATGTCCATACCACAGGTGAGCGACTATTCGACCAGCACGATGAACGTCCCCAGCGGATTACGCTACCTATCGCAGCTCTGCAGATTCATCACGATGCTCGGTGGACAAACTGATAGAAATTTCATAAGGACTCGAACCAGCGCGCTTTCCGTAAAGAGAGTCCAGGCATGATGCCTTAGTCCAGCGTTGTCAGACACAGCCTAAACGGAGCGGAGCGCTCCACTATAACTCGTTGCGTGCTCCGGTGCTTCCACAGACATAAGCAAGTTCACGCTCCGACTGGACGTCTTTAGCACCACAACCGGTTTCGGAGCTTACAACTCTGACACTACTGCCTTAGCCCAACGGTTCCTAGGTCCGCGAGTGATTTGAAAGGTGTCCGTGTGTTTCATACAGTATGTTAACAAAGCCTAACTTTATCATGTTACCTTAATAGCCTATGTTTTGCTTATTTCAGACACGGATTTTAATAGGCATGAGACTCTTGACTTGCAAGCTTTACCTACGTATCTGATAATTCAGTTTTTAAAATTCTCTAAATTTCAGTCATTGTGGTCCAATTTTAACAATGTACACCACTGAAGATAAGATTGAAACAAATCAAACTTGTAGTCTCGTTGAGTTATCAATCGAGAATTGCATTCATTTTCCACTTTCATTGACTTTCTAAGAACAAATGATGATCCCTTGTCCATTATCGCTAAGAATAGAAAAAAAATCTTCATTCATTAACATTAAAATTAAGGGAATATTTTTCTTCCTGTAAAAGAAAAAAAATAATTGGATGAGAAACTCTTTCTTGGTGGCTAAAATAATTTTCCCGTTAGATTTATCTTCTGATCCTTACTTAAATATCGTGTTTCCTACAACGACCTGTTGCAAACTTGTTTTCCGAATTGCATTACAACACTTAATGCCACTTGCATCAACACATTTGTGTGAGAGAACATTTCCTGCTTTGATTTTCTTGAGAACGAATATAGAAGTAAACTTAATGTGAAGTTAGAGAGCATCTGCAAATGAGCCATATCAGCCAAACCATTGAAAACCTCAATAAAACTCACACACCACCATTAACATTTGTAATATCTCTCAAATGGATGGATGTCAGTGATCCCTTAATGGGATTCACAAAGGATTCGATAATCCCTTTTAACACTTACATCTAAAGATAACACAACACTCAGGTCACATATACCAAGGAATAATTCCTAGCCAAGAAAAATCCCCAGGTAGTCCGGAATCGAACCTGAAATCTCTTGGTTAGCAGCCAGCGTCGTTAACCATTAGACAAAGAGACTACCCCATCTCTCAAATACGAATTTTGGAAACAAAAGCATTACGAATATTTAAAATACACGAATAGCTATTTTTCGTGAATCGTGCAAAATTAATTTCATATGATATCTACCTAACCATAAAATGTGAATCTTCGACCCCGCTATGCTCAATATACGGCAGAAAAAAACTCATTTCAATCATTGAAAATAACATCAAAATTGTAGCACATCACTCTAGAGACACGATGTGATCTGTAAAGTTGATATATAGGCCAACAGCATGACTGAGAACTTCACTCGTTTCAATATAACTGCGTGAGACAAGTCTTATGTGACATAATGGAAACACAACGCAAACAGACATGTGATGCGTACCTTACTGTTTGGGATAGCAGAGAATCTTGTGTGAGCAATCTACCAGCAAACAAATTAAGTTCATCTCCGTATTGCACTGCCTTTTTTTTTTTTTCGGAGGAGGGCCTGTAGGCAAGCCCGCAGTTTTAGGCTTATTGTGAAACCTCCTTTATTAGGACGGCTCATCAACCACTTGACACAGGGACATCATTTTATTTTTACTCCAATTTTTATTGTACCTGAGTTTTTCAATGTACTTCACACCCACCCCGTCCTCCATACAGATCCAAGACCGCACAAACAGTCATAGTAGCCTTACGGTCATAGTAAACAGTACGTTCCAAAAAAAATATGTTGACGTTTTCCAGTGACGAAAAACACTTTCAATATTGAATCATTTTCGCACAGGTACTGTCGTCCGTTTGCCTACATCGCATCACGGTTTCCCCCACATGCTTCTATTCGCCTCTCTTTAAAGGCTAGTGGCTGGGCTGTCTTAGCTCTTTTCTGAAAACATTAATTTCTGTTATGAACTGGACGTCTACGTAATATTACATAACTGTTTAAATTAACTTAAATAAAAGGACCTCGTTAAGTAATTAACAGCCACGTGATTTCCTCCCTTTCTACGACCTTGCGACATAAACACTTGGACGGACAATAGATAGCATGACTGAGTAATTTTATCTTTTCGGATCGGGCACAAGTGAAGATTGAATTTACAGTACGTAAGGTACTCTTTTATAGAGTAGGTACAGAATTATTTCAACATGAGTTCCTGATACGAGGTACTAACCTGGTAATAGGAATTACGTACAATAGTCTATAGTGCGTAGATAATATGCACATTAGAACTGAACCGTGTATCGAAATGAACGACCACCATTTTAAAAAATGTGTTTAAATATCCATATTATGATTATTTTTCAATTTAACTTCATTCTCTGTATTGTACGCTAATGTGCTGTAGACAGTATAATATACACTGCATAATGAATACGTCCGAATGGATAGCTCAGTTCGTGAGTAAAAACACTAAGTGTTAATACTGTACTGTATTTTGATTAAACAAAAAAAATAATGAAAATGATCAAACTCAAAAGCGTGATATTTCCTAGTTTACATAAATGGATGAACTACTTTTCTTCCCTCCTATACCTAGTAAAGTGATTTGTTTGCATTTTACGTCAGTATCATCGAACTCCACTCGTGGAAGGGGGTAGCAAACGGTGTTTCCGGTTGTCAATCGTTGATCCAAAGGTATAGCCAGGTTAATATTAAAAGTGTTAGTAAAAATAAAATGATGTCCCTGTACATTGTCTGCTGCCATCTTATCGATTCGGCCACAGCATCCAGGTCTGACAGAGTCCGCGTGAACGCCCCTTCATCTCCCTGTGATGTTCCTCTGTAGCGTCCTCAGATCGACGGCATCTGTTCGAAATTCACGTGCTTGAATCCTTAACCAAGGGTCACGCGTCTAGTCTATCCGAGGGAGTTACACTCCCCCTGTCTATTGTAGTCTTCTGATTGAAGTCCCTGCAACTCTGCAGACACATGCCACCTGTAGGCGAATCCCGGAACCACGCCGTCATATCCTGTAACTATTAAGATGAAGAATGAAATGATGCTAATGAAGGTGAAATGAGTCAAACGCCGAAAGTAATATTCTGCTTCAGGTGGTTGAGGGAAAATCTCGGGAAAAAAAAACCCAACTTATCTCAATCAGGATTTGAACTCGAGCCTGCTCGTTTCACGGTCAAACAAGCTAACCGTTACTTACTTCACAGCGGTGGATTTTTTTTATTATTATCCAATTTAATAAACCCTATTTCACCCTGAGGTACATTAGGGTTATAGTTGGCATCAAAATACATATTTCATAACCAATAAACAATAGTAAAGTTATAATATAAAATTGTGGTCAAGTTTACAATTCACAAGAATTATGTAGAAGAATGCACCTTAATGAAAGAATGGATCCTGTTAAAGATTAATGAGATGTTTGAGGAATAATCAATTCAAAGATATACAAGAATGTCTAACCGTTCCAGAGTAAATACACGACCTAAAAAGATAATCAATAGTAGATTAATATAACAAAGTTTGACTTTCACTTTCAAATTAATACTTAATTCATGAACAATGGAACAGTTAAGAGTAATAAAAGGATATTACAAGCAATGATTTACGGTTACAAGTTACATACGTGATTCAGGAACAAGTACAATAATTGAAATAATAACACAAGTAATGACTTATAACTAACGAAATTCTTGAAGGGCAATATATTGGGTGTTCATTTCAAAGTGTGTCATAACGTCACTGTTGTGAGTCAGCGATTTGAAGCGAGTTTCAGCTTTTATGTCAGAGAAGTTGCCTATTAATCAAGGCGTTCAATCTGAACTTGAGAACGTGTACGGTATAACTTGAATGTCGTAGCAACAGATGGCGGTCTGTAAAGTCTGTGTGCTACCATAACCTCTTTCGGAAATGTGTTTTGCGCGGGCAAGTCGTACGCAGGGTATTTGTTATCATCGATTGCGTACGGCAACATTCCACAACACAAATCAAAATGCTCCGTGTCCATGTTGACCGTCCAAGTTAACAAATACGTAAGTAATCGTCTTAACCCTCTCCCCATATCCCGACAGTAAGAAAAAAAAAATCACTTTAGTACGCGTTCCCAAACAGTTCACATTCTTGCCACTACTAGCGTTACCTTACGTATCGGTAAGTAATCTTCAGAATGAACGCCGTGCTTGCTAGGCAACTTCTCTCGCATTTAAGTAATACGCCTCTGCGGAAGTGTATGAAGATTGAATTCTCTAGGCTCATCGGCTAGCCACATGACGACATACAGCGAGCCATGACACATTTTGAACTGAACACCCAGTATAATAGTAGGGGCAATACAAAAGATTTAAAAACAAATGTAAACAGTAAAGGAATAGTAGAAAATTTACTTAAAATTACAAGTTAAACACATTCTTTTTAAAGCAAAAGGTAACAACAAAGAGATACTAATATCAATACACTGACTGTAGTTACAGATTAAACACATTATTTAAAAAAAAAACACGCAAAGGATCAATAGCTATTTTCAGGCATTATATACATGGACCATGTCTTTAATTCACATCTTCTTGACGTTACTTCGTATATTATTTTGTGTTTCAATCTATTTCAATTTGTTATTTTTCACAGCGGTAGATTTTGCACATTAAATGCAGCAGCGGGCTGTGGTGCCACGGATTTTTACTTCATTTATGTGGCGATGTCTTTGATTGGCAGCTGAAGAGAAAGAACCATAAACGGCCAGCATGACGGCAAATAATTACTGACACACATAAAATATACTGCGTGTCACCCTCGTTTTAACGGGGAAGTCATTGCGTCTGGATGCAGATGTGGTAAACCGGAACTACGTAGTCACTTTCTGATAATACAGAACGCGTGAATTTTTGGTTAACGTCGACCTACACATTCGCTCCTTACGTAAGCACGTGGCACACACTTGAATTTCTCTGTTACATCTCCAAGGACGACTCTGAAACTTGTGGTTCCTATCTGCGTTATGCCTATTTCCCAATAGCGCTACGGGTGCATGCAAAGACCAATTAACTGATTGCCAGGGGAGCTTAAGAAGACGAAATACACGACCTGGCTTCAAGGTACAGATTCCCTTACAGCTACAGCTAGCCTACGTATTTATCAAAAGTATTATTTCACAGGGTAGCTTCCATTCAAGTGGCCCGAGGTTCAATTCCAGACTAGGCAATAGTCTAGGTCAGCGTTTCTCAAACTATGGTCCGCGGACCACCTGTGGTCCTCGAGGTCTGCCCTTGTGGTTCTTCAAAAATGACAGAAGAAAAAATAAAATTCAAACGAATTGCGTATCACACTATAGCTGAAAATCTCAAATTCTGGAAATGACAAATGGCAATCGCCTTTCACTTTTTCTCCAAATACTGACTTTTATGAAATTTATTACTCTACCTGTCCATCGACTTCCCACTCTACTCTCAGCAACAAAAGAGGGATTTAAAGCACTATGAACGTGGTGTTTCTCGCCATCTTTTCCCGGCACATCAGCTGATGACATGTGGCTAAGTATTGGCATATCTTTAAGATGTATTCTCAAAACTAAACGAACTAAATCTCTCTCTCTACAAGGTCTCAATGCGCGTGAGAAAATAAAGATGTTCGAGAGGAAACTTGATTTGCTGGTCAGTTCCGTAAAACAGAGGATTTTATTTCACTATTTCCAACCATAGAGTCCTTTTTTGGTTGAAAATGATTTCGTTATTGGAAAAAAATTATCCAATGATATGTGTTCGCATCTCGAAACTCTGAGATCACAATTTGAAACTTATTTTCCAAGTAAATATGACAAATTTTCATGGGTTCGTAATCGCTTTCATTGCGATATTGAAAATAACAAACTTTCATTGAGTGAAAGAGAACTCGAATGACACCGGACTTAAAATGAAATTCCAAGCGGAAGGTGTGGCTAATTTCTGGACCTCATCACAAGTTAAAAGAGAATACAGTGAACTGTGCAATGGTGCTTTACAGATTATTATTCAGTTCGCTTCTACGTATCTGTGTGAAAAAGGGTTTTCATCACTAATAGCCTGATTTATTAAAAACGAAAATGAATTTTTTCTATTAACAGGGTGCTATCTGGTAGGATGGAAGAGAAGGCCTTATGGCCTTAATCCTATCAGATTAAATAAATAAATAATAAATAACTTAATTAGTTAATACTAATATTAAATTAAATGCATTAAGTTAATTTTAATTAATTAATTATTTATGTTTTAAATTTTTTTTAGTTGGTTATTTAACGACGCTGTATCAACTACTAGGTTATTTAGCGTCGATGAGATTGGTGATAGCGAGATATTTGGCGAGATGAGGCCGAGGATTCGCCAGAGATTACCTTGTATTCACATTACGGTTGGGGAAAACCTCGGAAAAAACCCAACCAGGTAATCAGCCCAAGCGGGGATCGAACCCGCGCCCGAACGCAACTTCAGACCGGCAGGCAAGCGCCTTAACCGACTGAGCCACGCCGGTGGCTATGTTTTAAAAGATAAGTATACTGGTATTAAAATATACTACAAAAATGATAAATTTGCTTTCGAAGGGTACAAGAGTAAGGTGGTCAGCGGAACTGTTCTGCCTTAAAAAAGTGGTCCCCACTTCAAAAAAGTTTGAGAAACATTGGTCTAGGTGGCTCTGTGCACAACCCTCACAACCAGGGAGAGCCGCAATGATGTCTGTTACTTGGTGTTGGTCAAACTCTCTCCTATGCAGCACTGTAGTACGAAAGAAAGAATTATTTTCCTGATTAATTTGGATAATAGTATGGATTGCGATTACATACGAGACAAGCCACCGCTCTATCCTGCCGAAGTGCACGAGATATAGCAGACATGTTTTGCCTGGATTCTCCACGTTCATGTTTTCCTGTCAATATTCATGCTCAACTGACCAATGACAATCTAATATAGTGACCGTTTTACGCTGCTCAAACCTAAAGTGGTAGGTTTTCTCAATGAGTAATTTCGACATACTGAAAATTTTACATCATGCACACGAGGTCAACAAGGAACCGTCATTAATTATAATAATTAGTGCACTATTATAGTTAGTCCGCAACAAAATATATACAGGGTGAACAATAACTATGTAATATTGCTAATAACTTGTTAAATTTTAATTTTAAAAAAAGTTTTATAGAAAAGCTGTTAGAGATGAATCAAGGTTCCAATCTTGGTCCATTATTGTTTTTATTGTTTGTTAATGATATTGTATATTGTGTACGACATTCTAAAATTTTATCATTTGCGGATGATATTAAATTGTATAAAGAAATCAAAACTATATCAGATTGTAAGCTACTTCAAACAGATATTACAAACTTACATATTTGGAGTATTAATAATAAATTGTTATTTAATATTAATAAGTGTATACATATGACCTTTTCTAGATTGAAAAATACAATTAAATTTTCACATAAAATAGAAGCAAACGTTTTACCAGCAGAAAATGAACATAAAGATTTATGTATATTATTTAGCAGTAATTTTACATTTCATAGTCATATTAATAATATTATAAATTTGTCCTATAAAATTTTAGGTTTTGTTATGAGAAATTCTTGTAAATTTAAAGTCAAAACTATAATAATTTTGTATAATTCCATTGTTCGATCTAAATTAGAGTATGCTGCGGTTATCTGGAACCCAGTTACTAACAAATATATTCTGTTACTAGAAAAAGTTCAAAATAAATTTCTAAAATGGTTGTATTACAGATTTTATAATGATTATCCTACCTATGAGAGTTATGCTACAATGCTTCAACATTTCCATTTTACTAGTTTGCAAATTAGACGAAATTGTCAATCTTTAAACTTTCTTTATAAAATTATTAACAATAAGTTGGAATGTGTTAATTTATTATATTATATAACACTATGTGCACCTAAGCTTAAAACGAAATTTCGAAATTTATTTTACATACCAAGGACAAATACTGAATCCCACAAAAGTTCCCCAGTTTTCCAAATGTTACACTTATACAATAAATTACATCCTCATCCGAATTTTGATATTTTCAATATGAATTTCTCTAGATACAGAATTATTTGTTATCATATTTTACAGAATATTGTTGTTAGTTAATTTGAAGCTACTTTCACACCTTATTTCAATTTCTCTTTTTTTCTTTCTCTTATTTCTATTTTGTTTCAGTTTTTAATAAGCGTATGTTTCCTTTTCCTTGTTTATGTTTTATAAATTAACTAGCCGTACCCGTGCGCTCCGCTGCACCCGTTAGAAATAAATATAAAGTAATTACATAATTAAAATAGGACGTTTGATCCAGGGAACATTCGTGTTTGATAGAAGGATAAATCCTTTAATATGTTAATTTAAATTGTATTTAAATAATTAAAATGCGATCATTTTGGTCCAGAGACCACTCATTTGCTGCAATGACATTTCCTTTAACATGTTTCTTAATTGTTATTACATGCAACCATAGTTTAATGAAGATTGACATCATTTAGTTTTAATGTGTATACTTTATATTACTTGCTATATGGTTCCATTGAATTATGGTAATAACTTAATTTTAACCCTTGTTTTCTACGTCTTCAGTAAATGGCGCTTGGCCCACTATGGTTCTGAACCCATCAAATAACTTAAATAGTGATACAGCGTATATAGTGGTATGTAATTATATTTCTTTCTTTCGAAAATGTAAGAATTCACGATCTCCTATGTACCATTGCCATGGAATGAATAGATGTGTTTTTTTCTTCCTACTCAAAAATTTTATATTTTGCACATAGGAATTACAGCAGGAACAACGCTATAATCAGAGGCGGCGGTGAAAATGTATTGTATTGTTATTTTAAAAATCATGTATATCCTTAAATTTCACTCAGAAGTTACCGTAATAACATTATAGAATTATGTCCATCTAGAGAAACTACACTTTCCAATGGTGAAATAATAATTAAACAATTAATTAGCTTCCGATATTACTTCATACAAACACAGAAACATTCTCTATAGGCTATGTTTAATAGCTTTCGGTTGTTGTTGTCCAAGGCCCCTTATAGACGAAGTCATTTGTTTTTATTTCAATACAGCGCCTTAGATGGCATTGTTATTGTAATTTTAAAACTCATATATAGCATAAAATCTAAGTTTTTTTTATTGGGTTATATTACGACGCTGTATCAACATCTAGGTTATTTAGCGTCTGAATGATATGAAGGTGATAAAGCCGGTGAAATGAGTCCGGGGTCCAGCACCGAAAGTTACCCAGCATTTGCTCGTATTGGGTTGAGGGAAAACCCCGGAAAAAAACCTCAACCAGGTAACTTGCCCCGACCGGGATTCGAACCCGGGCCACCTGGTTTCGCAGCCAGACGCGCTGACCGTTACTCCACAGGTGTGGACAAAAAATCCAAGTTACAACGAACTTAATTTATATTCCAATTTTCATATAAATCGATTCAGCCATTATCGCGTGAAAAGGTAACAAACATCCAGACAGACAGACAAACAAACAAAAATTTCAAAAAAGTGATTTTCGGTTTCAGGATAGTTAATTATATATGTTAGGACCAATTATTTTTGGAAAACCGAAAATTACCAGAAAAATTTCGGCTACAGATGTATTATTAGTATAGATTTGTTAGTCGTGAACATTGTAATTGGGCTTTGCCTATTATGTTCAACAACAAATGAATAAATAAATAAAACCAGTGTTCGAAAAAGTTATTCACGCATACAGGGTGTAATAGTAAACTTTGTTTATTTAAATGGCACCCTATATTAACATTTACATATTCCGAATCTCCATTAAATGTTACGTATGAATTTGTAGAAATTTTACATATTCACCCGTTTCATGTCTCTTAACATTGTTTCGTGGACTTCAAACTTGAGACAAATAAACACTTTCACTAAGCAAACTTGGCAACAGACTCAAAATGAGATGTATTCACAGGCACTCAATGTCCCAGTTCATCACGGAAACAGTCCGTTGTCTTGTAAGCACTTCTGCGTGTGTTCGCAATGTCAAGAGATAAAGCCATCTAACTGCACTCATGAGACAAATTGCTTCTGAATTCGGCGAGAATATTCTTTTTCTAGAGATGGGCAAATGCTTTTCTGCAAAATACCTATGTGAAGTGAAAGTAGCAGTAGAAAAAAATTTACCATTCACTTGTGTGTGAAGTTGTGGTTTTTGTGAACATTCCTCTTTGGAAATTAAACAATTTTATTTTAAATAGAGACCTGCATACCGGCCATTCTATTCCGGACGAGTACTCCGAGAAAGAAATAAACACTTAAATTCTTCTTCTTCTTTTCAGATATTTTGGGACTGCATAATGTTCTATGAATGCAGATCAGAGGTCTGCAGCGGACGTTTTCGCTCGAGACCAAGTAGTTCATAGCATAATCCGATAGGTAGCGCACATGCATGATGGGTAAAATTGTCACGAGCGATAAATCCTCGAACGGTATAAGCCGAGCGTTAGACATTCGTTCTTGTTACAGTGATGAACTGTGTAGTAACTTCATAGATGTTTATCATTTCAAAACTTTGCAGTATTTAACTAACCTCTCCATAGTACAACTACAAAACTTGCTTTAAAATGTAATATAAATGTTGTAGGTAAATGTTTCCCCCCCCCCCCATACAGGAGTGATTTTGTTTTTGCCACATCTGATAGATGTTATTGGATGTAAATGTAATTATTATAAACGGAGAACACAATCACGATAATGCAAGAACTGTATCAAGTTTTCTAGTAGTAGTAGTAGTAGTAGTAGTAGTAGTAGTAGTAGTAGTAATAATAATAATAATAATAACAATAATAATAATTAGTGTATCAATCTTTGCGTCTGTAACAGTTGTGCAGCATGATTATTCGTTTTATTATATTTTCTGTGACATTATCTCTGTACTAATATTGTTATTAATCTATTGCTATATCAATAATATTTTGTAAAACGTTTCTACATTGTCGCAGTATATAGGCGGAACACTATGTATGGACCTGTCATATTATATATGCGGTACATCAAATATTGAATAATTATTAATTAGCAATAATAACTGTATATCTAAGTTTTTCATACTATTTTATGTATAACTTCATGTCCCTGTTTTGGTACGTTCCATTGACTGTTCCATTAAACGTTTGTCATAAACGCAGAAAATAAAGCCTTATTTTTACCGTGTGAGCAAAACACATGTGTGTCTTATCTGTCACCTTCCATACAAGATAAGACATGTCGGTGAGATGACCTTGTACTGTGCTTCTACTTATTACGAGCGTATCACGACCGATCGTATCTCACTCGAGGGTGCGACACTCGACCGAGTTCAAGCGAGCGATTTAACTCCAATGCAGCACTCTGATGCAGATATTCAACTGCAAATGCAAACTATTTTCACATCATTGTGTATTGGAGATTACGAGACAATTCTTACTATTTAAATGAGTAAACAAATTTCAGATTTTTGGGTCACTTTTTAACTTTTCAGGTCATTTTAAAGCAATTTTAGGTAATCAAAGTCCTGTCCCTGTACATAACAGATCAGCTATTACAGTTATTGACTTAGTTAATAAAAATAAACTTCGCTATTACAATACTGAACTTATCACAATAATTACAGGCTGCTTACATAATCAAAATATTAATTTAGCAATTGAAATTACACAACTTCTTAAAATAACTAATGTGCAGATCTTGCCAATAGTTACACTGTATCATCAATTCCACGCACTCTTCAGGAGAGTCTTAAATGCCTCTACATAGGACCCACAAATTTATGATAGAGAAGGCACTGCCACGGTCCACGTAAATAAACACGAAGAAAATCGTGAGCTGCGGTTTAAATGAATCGGCCTTCCGTGTTGCTTTGAAATAGACACAGGCTATTATTTATTTACTAAAATTACTGTACTTTATGTGCACCATTACTGCATATATTAAGTAATACTTACTTACTGGCTTTTCAGGAACCCGGAGGTTCATTGCCGCCCTCACATAAGCCCGTCATTGGTCCCTATCCTGAGCAAGACCAATCCAGTCTGTATCATCATATCTCACCTCCCCCAAATCCATTTTAATATTATCTTCTCATCTACGTCTCGGCCTCCCTAACGGTCTTTTTCCCTCCGGACTCCCAAGTAACACTCTATATGCATTTCTGGATTCGCCCATACGTGCTACATGCCCTGCCCATCTCAAACGTCTGAATTTAATGTTCCTAATTATGTCAGGTGAAGAATACAATGCGTGTAGTTCTGTGTTGTGTAACTTCCTCCATTCTCCTGTAACTTTATCCCTCTTAGCACCAAATATTTTCCTAAGCACCTTATTCTCAAACACCCTTAACCTATGTTCCCCTCTCAAAGTGAGAGTCAAAGTTTCACAACCATTTTTATTTTGTTGGATTATTTTACGACGCTGTATCAACATCTCAGGTTATTTAGCGTCTGAATGAAATGAAGGTGATAATGCCGGTGAAATGAGTCCGGGGTCCAGCACCGAAAGTTACCCAGCATTTGCTCGTATTGGGTTGAGGGAAAACCCCGGAAAAAACCTCAACCAGGTAACTTGCCCCGACCGGGATTCGAACCCGGGCCACCTGGTTTCGCGGCCAGACGCGCTGACCGTTACTACACATTCACAACCATACAGAACAACAGGTAATATAACTGTTTTATAAATTCTAACTTTCAGATTTTTCGACAGCAGACTGGATGATAAAAGCTTCTCAACCGAATAATAACAGGCATTTCCCATATTTATTCTGTGTTTAATTTCCTCCCTAGTATCATTTATATTTGTTACTGTTGCTCCAAGATATTTGAACTTCTCCACCTCTTCAAAAGATAAATTTCCCATTTTTATAGTTCCATTTCGTACAATATTCTCGTCACGAGACATAATCATATACTTTGTCTTTTCGGGATTTACTTCCAAACCTATCTCCTTACTTGCTTCCAGTAAAATTCCCGTATTTTCCCTAATCGTTTGTGGATTTTCTCCTAACATATTCAGTCATCCGCATAGACAAGCAGCTGATGAATGAATGAAATGAATGAAATGAAATGCGCACAATGTGCATAGGATTTGTAGGTTAGTCTTTGCAGAAGTTTGTGAGCGAGGTTTTCCTTTCTCGGCAGTTTTCAACGTGATATCGTCCACATGGCTTCTGACACAGTTCACACATTCGTCGTTGGGTTCGTGGTATCTCTTGGTGGTACAGATCTTATGGTGAAAACCATGTACTGCGTAGCGGGTCACTATGTGTCTCAGTTCGTACTTTGTGTTTGCCCAGTCTCTGGTTGTCATGGCGTCTGTTATGTAGAACTCGCTCCAGATGGCGTTCTTCTTTCCTCTGAGTACTTCCAGGGCTTTCTCGTATGCTGGGGTGTTCGGCATGCAGAGTTGTGTTCTAATATCTTCGATGAAGAAGCGTTCCTTCATTAGTTCGTATGTTAGTCTCGAGAGAGTTGTTCTTCCTACTCCTAGTACTCTTTTCATGAATGATGATTTGACTCGTTCAATTTTTCCCATGTCGCTGACTGTTAAGTTTCCCCATATGATATTTAGTCCGTAGGTTGCTATTGGTGCTATAGCTGACCTAAATAAGATCATTGCCGTTTTTGTTTCTAGTTGTTGCAGATTCTTAATATTGTACATAGCTTTTATTGCCATTAATACATAGTGATTAGTATAAGCAAAATCTGTCGAATTATTGGGTGGTGAAATAGCTGGACACGATTCATGTGGAGAACCACTTTTTCGGTAAAAGGAATGCCATTTCCGTGAAAATATCGAAATTGATTTTTCGCCGGCCGAGGACTCAACTCGGGCAAGGAGCACACGGCCCGCAGCCATGGAGGTCTTAAAACTCTTACATTTAGGCAAAATTGAAGACATGCAGCATTTTACGAGGCTAGAACTGACGTCACACCCGTGTTGGCGAATTACTGAGGAGGAATCGCGATCCATAAAGAAGGCGGTTTATGATTCCGATTGGAATGGCTGCCTGGCTTCCTTAGCACTGCGGTCGGTCGAGTTAAGGCTTATCTGCCGTTATCGTGCGCGCCGGATGCGCAGTGCTTCCCACTTATAATCAAGTCCAAATTACTTTATTAACACACCCCTTCCTTTACTTTCTCTATATTATTATTATTATTATTATTATTATTATTATTATTATTATCATTATTATTATTATTATCATTATTATTATTCTATTCTCTCAGTAATGTCGTAATTACTAAGAAAGATTGTATTAGAGATCTTGGTGTCCTACTTGATTCAAAATTATATTTCCATGATCATGTGCAATATATTTATACCCATTCGTTAAGAATGCTTGGTCTAATTAGGTTTATAACTTATTCTTTTTCCACTCCTATGTGTTTATTAATTATACTATACGTTGGTTAGATCCAAGCTTGAATATATAACTATGAGATTAAATGCAATTATTTTTGGAAAATCGAAAATTAGCAGTAATAAAAGTGTATGTGCTTCTATGTATACATTCACAGTAGAAGGAACTGGCCCCCCTATCCTATTATCTCCTGGTTTAGTTGTCTCATGAGTGATGTCTTATTGGTAGGTATGTGATTTTATGCTGATTATTTTTAAGATAACTATTAATTATTAAATTAATTTCTATTACTATCTTTGTATCATCTCCGTTACGGTTATTTATTCTATTATTATTATTATTATTATTATTATTATTATTATTATTATTACTACTTCCCAAAAATTTAATTATTCTCTTAGTAATGTCGTAATTACTAAGAAAGATTGTATTAGAGATCTTGGTGTCTTACTTGATTCAAAATTATATTTCCATGATCATGTGCAATATATTTATACCCATTCGTTAAGAATGCTTGGTCTAATTAGGTTTATAACTTATTCTTTTTCCACTCCTATGTGTTTATTAATTATACTATACGTTGGTTAGATCCAAGCTTGAATATATAACTATGAGATTAAATGCAATTATTTTTGGAAAATCGAAAATTAGCAGTAATAAAAGTGTATGTGCTTCTATGTATACATTCACAGTAGAAGGAACTGGCCCCCCTATCCTATTATCTCCTGGTTTAGTTGTCTCATGAGTGATGTCTTATTGGTAGGTATGTGATTTTATGCTGATTATTTTTAAGATAACTATTAATTATTAAATTAATTTGTATTACTATCTTTGTATCATCTCCGTTACGGTTATTTATTCTATTATTATTATTATTATTATTATTATTATTATTACTACTTCCCAAAAATTTAATTATTCTCTTAGTAATGTCGTAATTACTAAGAAAGATTGTATTAGAGATCTTGGTGTCTTACTTGATTCAAAATTATATTTCCATGATCATGTGCAATATATTTATACCCATTCGTTAAGAATGCTTGGTCTAATTAGGTTTATAACTTATTCTTTTTCCACTCCTATGTGTTTATTAATTATACTATACGTTGGTTAGATCCAAGCTTGAATATATAACTATGAGATTAAATGCAATTATTTTTGGAAAATCGAAAATTAGCAGTAATAAAAGTGTATGTGCTTCTATGTATACAATCACAGTAGAAGGAACTGGCCCCCCTATCCTATTATCTCCTGGTTTAGTTGTCTCATGAGTGATGTCTTATTGGTAGGTATGTGATTTTATGCTGATTATTTTTAAGATAACTATTAATTATTAAATTAATTTGTATTACTATCTTTGTATCATCTCCGTTACGGTTATTTATTCTATTATTATTATTATTATTATTATTATTATTATTATTATTATTATTACTACTTCCCAAAAATTTAATTATTCTCTTAGTAATGTCGTAATTACTAAGAAAGATTGTATTAGAGATCTTGGTGTCTTACTTGATTCAAAATTATATTTCCATGATCATGTGCAATATATTTATACCCATTCATTAAGAATGCTTGGTCTAATCAGATCTATAACTTATTCTTTTTCTACTCCTATGTGTTTATTAATTTTATACTATACATTGGTTAGATCCAAGCTTGAATATGCATCTGTTGTATGGAACTCCATTACTTCCACTGACTCGGCTAAATTGGAGAATATTCAAAGAAAATTTATTTCCCTGTGTTCTTATAGATTTTTACCAAATTCCGATTATAACTATGAGATTAAATGCAATTATTTCAATTGCGGTAGTTTGATTACCAGACGTCAGGATCTTGATTATTTATTTTTTTGTAAAGTCATTACGGGTGATATTGATTGTGAATCTTTCATAAGCAATATCAGTCTTCGTATTCCTGCTAATGGTTTAAGATTTCATAAATTGTTTTATAATAAGAATCCTAAATCTCTCTCTCCGGTCTGCAGATGCATTAAATATGCTAATTTGCATGGATTCAACTTGGATCCATTTAATGTGTAGTATATCTTTGAGTTTTTAACTCACTGATCTAATTTTATAATTATTTGTCAATTTTATTTCTTGCATTTGGTCAATTGATTAATGTAGACTATTCCATTATTTCAATTATCTCATTGTACTAAATTTATAATTTTATAATTATTATTTGATCAATGATTGATGTAGACTATTATATTGTTTGTATTTCATCTCATTGCCATTTTCTACCATTCATTCTCATCATCATTTGTTGTTTTGTTCTGTTCTGTATCGTGCTAAACTGTAATTGGCCTTGTGCTGTTGTTTTTGCACGTTAATATTCTAAATAAATAAAAAAATAAATAAATAAATTATTATTATTTGTTATCAAAAACTCAGTGTCGTAAAGAGGCTTCTTCGGAGATCTCATCCGGTAGTACTTCACAAGAACGTCTATATTAGTTGCAGAAAACCACTTTTTCATCTGATCTTTCCAAGAGCCGAAATGCCTGTGATATTGCTTGGTAGGCATCCCTACATTGGCGAAAACTCCTTAGTTGAAATGTGACAGGGCAATTTTTCGTATTGTAGAAGATACTCGTTTTTACTGGAAGCAAGTAAAGAGATAGGTTTGGAAGTAAATCCCGAAAAGACAAAGTATATGGTTATGTATCGTGACGAGAATATTGTACGAAATGGAAATATAAAAATTTGGAAATTTATCTTTTGAAGAGGTGGAGAAGTTCAAATATCTTGGAGCAACAGTAACAAATATAAATGATACTCGGGAGGAAATTAAACACAGAATAAATATGGGAAATGCCTGTTATTATTCGGTTGAGAAACTTTTATCATCCAAATCTAGTCTTTCAGGTGAAGCTCCCTGTAAAGCAGATTTGAATAATTTCAAGGGAAAAATTGTTCCGGGGCCGGGTATCGACCCCGGGACCTCTGGGAACAATTTTTCCCTTGAAATTATTCAAATCTGCTTTACAGGGAGCTTCACCTGAAAGACTAGATTTGCATAATACATACGTTACTGTGTACGTTAACAGAAAACCACAATTCCAAGTCACACAGAGATTGTGTGCACTCGTTGTGGGTCTCTGGCGTTTCGTCAGCCCACGCGAGTTGTGTGGATATAAAGGGAAAAAGTTGAGACGGTGTCGGGTGGAGTTCCACGGTAGCTCAGTGGTAGAGCGCTGGTACGTTCAACCAGAGGTCCCGGGATCGATACCCGGCCCCGGAACAATTTTTCCCTTGAAATTATTTTATCGTCCAGTCTGCTGTCAAAAAATCTGAAAGTTAGAATTTACAAAACAGTTATATTACCGGCTGTTCTTTATGATTGTGAAACTTGGACTGTCACTTTGAGAGAGGAATAGAGATTAAGGGTGTTTGAGAATAAGGTGCTTAAGAGAATATTTGGGGCTAAGAGGGATGAAGTTACAGAAGAATGGAGAAAGTTACACAACACAGAACTGCACGCATTGTATTCTTCACCTGACATAATTAGGAACATTAAATCCAGACGTATGAGATGGGCAGGGCATGTAGCACGTATGGGCGAATCCAGAAATGCATATAGATTGTTAGTTGGGAGGCCGGAGGAAAAAAGACCTTTAGGGAGGCCGAGACGTAGATGGGAGGATAATATTCAAATGGATTTGAGGGAGGTGGGATATGATGATAGAGAACGCATTAATCTTGCTCAGGATAGGGACCAATGGTGGGCTTATGTGAGGGCGGCAATAAACCTCCGGGTTCCTTAAAAGAAAGTAAGTAAGAAGATATTCGTACATTTTAGATTTAGTAAAAAATCTGGTTTACTTTATACGAATTTTTTACAGTCAATCTCAATTGTGGTTTCCTCGCAGTAGGCTATGCATTCATTTTGGTTTTCAAGTTCTGCACTACTGTCGATTTTTTTTAAATATTTCGTAATAAATCAGCGTTATGCCTATACCTTCTTTCTTCATAAAATGCAGGTTTAGAGGGAAGAGAATGCCACGTTGATTTTTTTATCCTATAAAACTTGTATGAATATTACACTGAAGAATTACATTGGGGGTTATTTTGTTAGCTTCTGAAAGCATTTCAGAAATATGTTCCCTGCATGGAAATGAAACAAGGACGACGTAATCACAAAATAAATCTAGATTACAAATATGAGAGATGAGATTTTTGAGGTCCATAATAGGTGGCACATGAGAAATGACAATTACACGAATGCAGCATATATAGAGACACGTATAGAAACAGTTGACTACACATGTAAAGGGATTGGAATGCCTGGAAACAAAAGAGAATAGAACAAATAGGCCTATAGTGGTATTGGCTTATAATCCGAACTAGACGAAGTACGGCCTGAAAATGTTCTTTTTCAAATAGTTTAAACTTATGTTTAACGCACTTCGAGCTCTTCCAGAAATTATTATTCTTAAAATAATTTCATTATATGTTTAATGCACTCAAAGTGCGCTCTGAAATTCTTGTTCTTTAAAATATGATAATTCCTTTATAGATTAATGCACTTATCCACACTTCCTCATTGCTGATTTTACGCCTTTCGCACTTTTACCTTTACAACTTGTTGGCAATGATAGTCTCCTTTACAGTTTGTTTGTTTCTTTGAAATAATATTGAAATAAATAAAATAATTAGAGTTCCCGAGTAGCTCAGTGGTAGAGCGTTGGTACGTTAAACTAAAGGTCTCGGGTTCAATACCCGGCTCCGGAACAATTTTTCCCTCGAAATTATTCAAATCAACTTTACAGGGAGTTATACCTGAAAATCTTGATTTGCATAATACACGTCACTGTTCGTTAACAGATAACCACAATTTAAGTCACACGGAGTTAGTGTGCACTCGAAGTTGGTTGCTTGACGGTTGTCAGCCCACTTTGAGGTCTGTGGATATAGAGGGAAAAATTGGATCGGTGTCGGTTAGAGTTCCCGAGTAGCTCAGTGGTAGGGCGTTGATACGTTAAACCAAAGGTCCCGGGTTCGATACCCGGCTCCGGAACAATTTTTCCCTCGAAATTATTCAAATAAAATACTGTTCACTAGAAAAATAATATACGAAAGTGGATCGGAAAGTAACACACAATATTTTTTTACAAAAAACGTTTAATAGGTAAACTAAAAATAACAAATACACAAATGAACTCGTATCTTTTAGCTATTTTTTTACATAAGAGTCAAGTTTCTCAACATATTTCTCTCATCGTGGTACCAGTTTCAGTATACCCTGTTCATAGAAGTCCGTTCGGTTGGAGTATAGCCATCTGCGGACAGATGATTGCACTTGGATTCAAAAACGGTCTCTCAAGTGTTGACGGAAAAATTCACCATTAAAATGGGACACATTCACGGACAGGAGAACGCGAATTCGATTATGCGCACTGTTCAAAACATACAGAGGTGAGCCTGCCTGCCTGGAGAGAAATAAAAAATAGGTTGCAGCCGCCAAATTACTCTTCAAGGAACGACCACTCATATAAATTGAGGGAAAGAAGGCAGAGGACGGGCACTGGAAATTTTTCTTTTCTCAATCGTACTATCAGGGACTGGAATGCTTTACCTGCAGACTTACTAAAGGCTTTACCAACAACCAAAAATGTATTTAAAAATAGGCTTAAGGACTTTACTAATAGACGGTAATTACAGACAGTATTTAAAGGGTGTAATTGATATTTTGTTATTGAAGTGTTGTATCAGTGAAGAATTACGTTGTGTCAGTGAAGTGTGAAGTGTGTTGTGTAAGTGAAACGTGTTCCTGTCAGTGAAGCTTTATAGTTTATAGTGGCAGTGCAAATTATTTGAACAGTGAAATGTTTTTGAAGTGTTAGTGAAATCAGGATAGAATCAGTGAAATGTGTCGTAGTTCCAGTGCAGTGAGTGAGGTGACAGCGAAATGAGTGCAGATATGAACATATCATACTCGTGGGTTTTAGTTCGAACTTAGGTTTAAGATACAAACTAGATTTACTTTAAATGTTATTTTAAGTGATCGTGCTTCATTTAATTTAGGATGTTCCCTGTTGTTATTATTATTATTATTATTATTATTATTATTATTATTATTACTGTTAGTATTAATGATTAGTATTATTAATTGTATTTTTATTAATTGCGTTTATTATTGTCTTTACTGAGTGTAATTAGTTACCACTGCCATCGGGTATATACCCATTGCAGTGTGAATAAATACATACATACATACATACATACATACATACATACATACATACATACATACTTCTGCATCGGTCGCAAAGCGATGGCCGGCCAGGAATATCTTCATGGGACCAAACAGATGAAAGTCCAAAGGTGCAAGGTCTGGACTGTATGGTGGTTGCTGGAGAACCTTTCAACCAAATGTGTTCATTTTCTCACGAACAGAAGATGCAACTAGGGGGAGAGCATTGTCATGAAGAAGTTTAACATCGCCAGCATCAATGTTACGGCTCGGAATTAGTCACGCAACTTTACCAACGTTTGAATGTAGGCTGCAGCATTCACAGTGGTCCCTGTTTAGCAAAGTCCACCAACAAAACACCATGCATATCCCATAACACTGTCACAAGCACTTTCTTAGCAGATTGCGTCACTTCGGATTTTTTCTTTACTCGGGAAGTAGCATGTTTCCATCCATAGAGGCCTGCTTTGTTTCGGATGTGTAGTGGTAAAACCAGGACTCATGACCAGTGACAATGCTTCCAGAAAGTCATGCCCTTCTGCAGCTTAACGCCTTAAGTAGTCCAAGCATGTCATCATTCGCTGGCCCTCGTGGTCGTCTGCCAGGTTCTTAGGCACCTAGCGGGCACTAACTTTATGAAATTTCAATGTCTCATGAACGATATCGTACTCCGCACCGTATGAAATGTTGAACTGCTGAGATAAGGTTCGCAGTTGGATCCGCCAATTGTTCAAAATTGCCGTCTCAATGCCTGTAACATTCCGCTGGGTTGCAGCTGTTACCGACCGCCCGGAAAATCGCATGGTGTATTCACTCACAAATTCAAAGCCATAGATCTCACAAATCTTCAAGCAGATTCCAAAAAATACGCTCACGTCACTCCAAGAGCGCAGTGAACAAAATCTATGTTATAGTACATTTTCTGCCATTTACACTATACCTTCAGAATTGCATTTGTCCCTATATAGTATACAATTCGTGAAGAATTTAAATAAAAATATCACGAAATTAGCCGAGTTTGCCCTATATATTTCTTCAATCAACTTCAGTAGGCCAACATTACTTCCAGTAACATTTTCAAAATTTAACAAATTTAAAAAACATTGTTTCAGTACATGGAAAAGCAACGAAATAAACAAATCCTGAAAATTTCAGCTTTCAAGATTAAATGGAAGCCGAGAAATGCTTTGTTTTGTGTGAAAAAACTAAACTCATGGAAAATGAGCATCAAGATACGACATATAGGCCTATACATATACAGAGCGTTCGCCTACGGGTGAGGCCAGGAAAGCGGCATGTACTGATACGCCGCTTTGTGCGCGCAGTTGTTGAGACACGCTCGACAATCAAGGTCGACAAGTTATCACTTGTGAGTCAGATGTTGCAGTATTTAACACGTACAGTGCAGTTTCTTGACACAGTTGCTTAAATATTGAGCGTGTGTGTAAAATTTGTTAACAATGCAAAATGCAAAATTCACGCTTGAGCAGAGAGTTTTTATGTATGATGCATATGTGAAAACAGAGTCATGTAGAGAGGTGCGTAGGCAATTTGAAGTGAAATATCCGGGTGCTCCAATTCAGGGTAGAGAAACTGTTAGACGTCTTGTTAACAAATTAAGGACAACAGGGTCGATAAATGATACAATTCCTAAGCGAAAACGAAGAGTATTGACGGGAGAAAACATTGATGAAATCAGTGCATCATTTACACGCTCTCCTAATAAATCTCTAAGATGTGTTTCACAAGAAGTTAGTGTTTCAAAAACATCAGTCTTTACTGCTGCTAAACTTTTAAAATTAAAACCCTACAGAGTATAGTATAGAAAGCGGAAGCTTACGGATAGACGATTCCCGCAAGCGACACCGCAGGCAGGCCGCTTTCCTGGCCCCACCCGTAGGCGAACACTCTGTACTTTGCCCCTGCTCAGAAAAATAAAAAAATTAAAATAGATATAATTTTACTATGAACATCCTACGATATACCACTCTAAAGAGGAAAAATCAAAGACATGGAAAACTAAAGAGACATAATTTCCCCCTCCCCTAAAATTCGTATTTTTTTTAATAAACGTTAAAATTGAAACTTGTATACCCCTTCCCAAAAAAAGCAGGAAAATTAAAATGGATACAATTTTAGTATAATCATATTTTATATACAATTTTAAAGAGGGGAAACCAAGTAATAAATTAGAAAAATAAAATAAAAAAACATTTTCACCAAATATTCAATTCCATTTCCACTTAACGAGACGAAAATGTACAATACAGCCTTGCAGCTTTAGTTCTCTCCGAAACCATGCCTCAAATTGTATCGCCCTTGAAAATCTACCGCCCTTCGCAGGATACGAACTTCAGAACTTCGGATCCCACGGCCAGCACGGTAATCGCTGCGACTCGCCCCCCCCCTCTTTATTGCCATACCGCACTCTGTGTACCTGCATTCTACAATATTCTTTTCATTTTACCTAAATTAGATGTTCGGGATTGCTAAGATCTTTGTGAATTTTGTAACTTTAAAGAACTTCCATTTGATTAAAATTTGACGCTTGACCCAACATCTGTTGCTCTGTTTTGGTCCCATCGTGTGTTACACCACACCTGAGTCTGTTTACAGCGGGCGCAACACGCAGCGGATATTTGAAACCGGCCGACGTGAGTCATGACAAGTGTGGAGCGTGGGGCACGTTATTTTTAAGTTATCCCATATTTAAGGGGCGGAGGGGTAAAACTTGATCCGCTTTAATCTAAACATTCTCACAACAACATCTACGAAATGTTCACCTGACTTCAGAAGGAGCATGTCAGGCAACATAAACTTTATGCACACGTCTTTTCGAGAACCTTGAATACGCTATACAGCAAATTATACGTAGTCCACAAAGCAGAGAAACTGAACTGCTCACACTTTATGCAATCCTCAACATCCCTGTTTCTTTATAGACCACATGCGATTCTTATTTGTTTCATTGCAGGAAGTACAAAGAGATACTAAACTACAGTGCCGACGCAAAAAGAACTATGTCCAGAACTTCGCGAAAAATCCAGGATTCAGTAAGAGTCAATTTATCAGGGAATGATGTACATGAAATATAATAATTTTAGTACTAGTCTGCCTGTGTACAGCGATTTCTAATAAACTATTGGACGGATTTTGTTCATATTCAGTATCTACGAATCAATTTATCAGGGAATGATGTACATGAAATATAATAATTTTAGTACTAGTCTGCCTGTGTACAGCGATTTCTACTAAACTATTGGACGGATTTTGTTCATATTCAGTATCTACGAATCAATTTATCAGGGAATGATGTACATGAAATATAATAATTTTAGTACTAGTCTGCCTGTGTACAGCGATTTCTACTAAACTATTGGACGGATTTTGTTCATATTCAGTATCTACGAGTCAATTTATCAGGGAATGATGTACATGAAATATAATAATTTTAGTACTAGTCTGCCTGTGTACAGCGATTTCTATTAAACTATTGGACGGATTTTGTTCATATTCAGTATCTACGAGTCAATTTATCAGGGAATGATGTACATGAAATATAATAATTTTAGTACTAGTCTGCCTGTGTACAGCGATTTCTAATAAACTATTGGACGGATTTTGTTCATATTCAGTATCTACGAGTCAATTTATCAGGGAATGATTTACATGAAATATAATAATTTTAGTACTAGTCTGCCTGTGTACAGCGATTTCTAATAAACTATTGGACGGATTTTGTTCATATTCAGTATCTACGAGTCAATTTATCAGGGAATGATTTACATGAAATATAATAATTTTAGTACTAGTCTGCCTGTGTACAGCGATTTCTAATAAACTATTGGACGGATTTTGTTCACATTCAGTATCTACGAGTCAATTTATCAGGGAATGATGTACATGAAATATAATAATTTTAGTACTAGTCTGCCTGTGTACAGCGATTTCTACTAAACTATTAGACGGATTTTGTTCATATTCAGTATCTACGAGTCAATTTATCAGGGAATTATGTACATGAAATATAATAATTTTAGTACTAGTCTGCCTGTGTACAGCGATTTCTACTAAACTATTGGACGGATTTTGTTCATATTCAGTATCTACGAGTCAATTTATCAGGGAATGATGTACATGAAATATAATAATTTTAGTACTAGTCTGCCTGTGTACAGCGATTTCTACTAAACTATTGGACGGATTTTGTTCATATTCAGTATCTATGAGTCAATTTATCAGGGAATGATGTACATGAAATATAATAATTTTAGTACTAGTCTGTCTGTGTACAGCGATTTCTACTAAACTATTAGACGGATTTTGTTCACATTCAGTCTCTACGAGTCAGTTTGTCCTGAAATGATGTTAACTGAAATATAATTATTTTTAGTAAAAATTGATCTGTCCTTCGAACAAAAAATAATGTAATTTGCTTAATATGAAATGTAAAGGCTTTGTCGGTGATGTTTAACGCAGAATAAGTTTACCAACGAAACGGTACAGCTGTTAATTACTGTGCAATTCAGTAAATATCTACTTGAACCGTACGCTACAATTCACAAATAAAACTGAAGAGTTTAGTTCTTGGGATTATAAGGAATGGTTTGTATAATATGCAATCCTAAAACATTAAATGTATTTCCTTATTTAGAATTTCATTTGCGTGTGTATTTTCAGATATCTAGTATAAACGCAAAGATCACTTGGAACACGGCAAAAGAACTTAATTGTTATAAAATGCGTAAAGTGTATGACAATGTGTGTCTTCCTCGCGATGCCACAGTTTCATTGCAAAGATTTTGTTTCAAACAGCAAAGTTCAACGCCAATTTAATCCTGTCCACGTTTTATCAATCTGCTTCTAAAAGAAAGCCCGGTGCCTAAACTCTGAGTCTCGAGCAGCTGTAACATCTGCTGCAACACAAGATCTTCCTCATTTCTTTGCATCATAATCGAACCAGTTTCTTCCAAGTTTGCTACAAGATTCTAGAAAGAAATCAAACTACACTCAACTGCCGAAAGTCCGCTGTGAAACTCTGTTCATACTCGTAATAAGAATGAATTAGTCTGACACGAGTTTGCACATTTTTAATAAACACTCTGCGCATATGCAGTAAACAAGAGCCCCTTTATGTATGCTATTTGTGGACAGTCGTGCGAAATTGTTGCCTACATACAGGTGGACTCCCATCAAGACTCGCTCCAAATTTTAATTCCGCATCTGTACGTATGGGAGGCCGAGGTTCGTAGGATATTGCATTTTGTATTAAGGAACTGACGGAAAATGCAAATATAGTATATGTCCACTACACAGCTGGAAGGAAAGCAGCTAACAATGAACACAATGTATGAGAGGTATGCGCTATGAGCCGTAAGCCCCTCTTATCTTTAAATTAACAGAAAGCTTCAGTTCGGATCATGAATTCCATACAGTTAATTTCACAAAGAAGAGGCACTGAAGGCCATTAAAAAGTACAACAGGAGTTATCCTGAATGGCCAGCCTTTCGGTTACTTAGGAAAAGAAGAAAGACATGTTAGGTCTTCTGATATGCAGGGTGTTTAAAAAATACGGAGCATAATTTCAGGTATGTATTTCCCACATGTAGACAATCAAAATAGTTCATTACAACATGTGTCCGGAAATGCTTCATTTCCGAGTTCTGGCCTTCACAACATTGAAATTCACCGGAACGTTTTTCTTTCCGCAGGTCGTTGTCATTACAGAAGATGTTCAAAATGTCCACCACCTCCTGCTTGAATACAGACCTCACATCGATGTCTCATTGACCTGCGAACACGATCCCAAACTCCAGGAGTATTGCGTATGTCCTCAGAACATGCCACAATTCGATTCCGAAGGGATTCCAGATCAGGCACCGGAGACGAATAAACCAATGATTTTAAATAGTCCCACAAGTAGAAATCGAGAGGGTTCAGATCAGCTGAGCGTGGAGGCCAAGCAATTGGGCCACCTCTACCTATCCATCGATCAGGAAACCTTCGATTCAAGTACTGGCGAGACGTACGACTGAAGTGTGCAGGAGCGCCATCATGCAAGAAGTGAATGCGTTGACGATTGATCAGTGGAGTGTCTTCTAAAACATGAGATATGGTGTTTTCCAGGAAGTTTGTGTACGCCTGCCCCGTAAGTCTGTTTACAAGTACATGGGGTCCAACTAATCGATCACCAATGATACCGGCCCACATGTTGAGGGAGAACCGCATCTGGTGATGAGATGGAACAGTTGCACGTGGGTTTTCATACGCCCATACATGCTGATTGTGGAAATTTGTTATGCCATCTCGTGTGAACTGTGCTTATCTGTAAATAATACTAAGGCAGGAAAGTTCGGATTTACACCACACTGCTGCAAGAACCACTGACAGAACCTAACTCGTGTAGGGTAATCTGCTGGTGACAGGGCCTGTGCACGTTGCAAATGATAATGATACAATTGATACTCTTTCAACAGTCTCCAGACAGTCGTATGAGGAACGGTGACTTGCAACGCTACCCTTCGTGTGCTGATAGAAGGAGTCATGTTCACAGCCTCCAGAATCTCCTCCTGTACTTCTGGAGTTGTAGATCTTGGTCATCCCCTTCCCAAACCAGGAGGGTTAAATTTTCCATACTCGCACAGACGGTAATGGAAACGTACAAATGTCTTCCGATCTGGACATTGTCGCTGTGGGTACCTTTCCTGGTACAAACGACGAGCCAGCGCAGCATTGCCGTCCGCCTTACCGTGCATGAAGTGTATCTCTGGCAGCTCTTGATTTGAATACATGTCGCAGTCTAACGCCTGCACAACACTGAATGTAACCTTCGCCTCGGAATGAACTATCAGAGTGCCCTCTTAATGTCTCCTTTGACGGCAACGACCTGCGGAAAGAAAAACGTTCCGGTGAATTTCAATGTTGTGAAGGCCATAACTCGGAAATAAAGCATTTCCGGACACATGTTGTAATGAACTATTTTGATTGTCTACACGTGGGAAATACATACCTGAAATTATGCCCCGTATTTTTGAAACACCCTGTATATTACTTCCACTGTGCGGTTACATCAGCTGCTTGTCTATGCGGATGACGTGAATATGTTAGGTGAAAATCCACAAACGATTAGAGAAAACACGGGAATTTTAGTGGAAGCAAGTAAAGAGATAGGTTTGGAAGTAAATCCCGAAAAGACAAAGCATATGATTATGTCTCGTGACGAGAATATTGTACGAAACGGAAATATAAAAATGGGAAATTTATCCCTTGAAGAGGTGGAGAAGTTCAAATATCTTGGAGCAACAGTAACAAATATAAATGATACTCGGGAGGAAATTAAACACAGAATAAATATGGGAAATGCATGTTATTATTCGGTTAAGAAGCTTTTATCATCCAGTCTGCTGTCAAAAAATCTGAAAGTTAGAATTTATAAAACAGTTATATTACCGGTTGTTCTTTGATTGTGAAACTTGGACTCTCACTTTCAGAGAGGAACATAGGTTAAGGGTGTTTGAGAATAAGGTGCCTAGGAAAATATTTGGGGCTAAGAGGGATGAAGTTACAGGAGAATGGAGAAAGTTACATAACACAGAACTGCACACATTGTATTCTTCACCTGATATAATTAGGAACATTAAATCCAGACGTTTGAGATGGGCAGGGCATGTAGCACGTATGGGCGAATCCAAAAATGCATATAGAGTGTTAGTTGGGAGGCCGGAGGGAAAAATACCTTTAGGGAGGCCGAGACGTAGATGGGAAGATAATATTAAAATGGATGAGGGAGAAGGGATATAATGATAGAGACTGGATTAATCTTGCTCAGGATAGGGACCGATGGCGGGCTTATGTGAGGGTGGCAATGAACCTCCGGGTTCCTTAAAAGCCAGTAAGTAAGTACATAAGTGTATCATGGATGCTATCAGAACTTAGCAGTATGTTCTTCAACACTTACTGTAAGTCAAGAAGTGCTGACAGTGAAAATAACGAAATTGTATACAACTAGATATTACCCTCTTACAGCACTGAACTTTCAGAGCACAAATCCAGCAAGGGCATTTTTAATACAGAAGTTATTTACCCTTTGAAGAGGTGGAATATCTTGGAGCAACAGTAACAAATATAAATGAAACTCGGGAGGGAATTAAACGTAGAAGAAATATGGGAAAAGCTTTTGAGGAACTTTTGTTATCTACTCTGCTCTCAAAAAACTGAAAGTTAGAATTTATAAAACAATTATATTACCGGGTCTGTATGGTTGTCAAACTTTGAGAGATAGGTAACATAGGTTAAGGGTATTTGAGAATAAAGTGCTTAGGAAAATATTAGGGGTTATTAGGGATGAAGTTACAGGAGAATGGAGAAAGTTACACAACGCAGAACTACACGCACTGTATTCTTCAGCTAACATAATTAGGAACATTAAATCCAGATCTTTGAAATGGACAGGGCATGTAGCACGTATGGACGAATCAAGAAATGCATATAGAGTGTTAGTTGGGAGGCCTGAGGGGAAAATATGTTTGGCGAGGCCGAGACTAGATGGGAGGATAATATTAAAATAGATTTGAGGAAGGTGGGATATGATGGTAGGGACTGGATTGGTCTTGCTCAGGATAGGGACCGACGGCGGGCTTATGTGAGGGCGGAAATGAACCTCCCGTTGCCTATAGAAACCAAAGTGACGGTAAAATAGACTTTCTCCTTTAGAATCAATGTAATAACAATATAGGCTACTTACTAGAGTAGGAGTGGGGAAAACATTTTACGTCAATATTAACGGCATACAACTAAAATCGTAGAATTAGACATCTTACTATTTGGCACTACAGAAATGGTTCCTAGTGGTCAAGGCAGAAAACGGAATTTCATCGTAGTGAACTACTCGTTTCACTTTTATCCTCTGAATGATACCTCACGGAATAAACTGTGCACAGGAACACAGGTGGTGCATGATAAAGAATTGGACTGTTGCGAAATGTATGAGAAAGTTGTGTGTCATCTTCAAATGAGTTTCTAGGTTTTTTAATAAAAAATTCTTTCATTCGCTCCCGAACCGATTTAACGCTTCAATTATTTACCTCATTTCAATCAGGAAATGGACAGAATTTTTGGAACACTGACGTTCCCATTCATGTTGGTCTCCGGAGATTGCTGAAGAACGAAAGGCTTGTTGGCGTTAAATTTTGTAAAATTAATTGTTTAATGCTAATCGCTTATATACACAATTCTGCAACATTTTACATTTAAATTAATAGTGAAAAGGCGGCACTTGAAACACCTGCTGGTAAACCATAAACAGAACGTTATTTAAAAACTAACCGCATTCAAGAGCAGCTTCATCAGAAGGTTGTCACTTCCAGCTCCTTTTTCTTTTTGGTTAACACTACTCAACACGCATAATAAACACGCGAGATATTTAGACTCTCCACTCTATCGTACGCTAGTTTATTTTCCAATAAAATTCTGGCTTTGTGCCTGCCAGCAATTCCCACACATGGGACGTTAACTAAAACACGACAACTGGCTAAATGAAATCACACTTCATAAAAGCGTCCTCACTTGCCATCACACCCGACGATCGCAGGTTCAAAACCAATCCAAGGCAATGGATTTTGAAGACGCTTAGAATCCTTAGTATGGAACGTAAAGTCAGCGTGTCCACACCTGTGGAGTAACGGCTAGCACGTCTGGCCGTGAAACCAGGTGGCCCGGGTTCGATTCCCGGTCGGGGCAAGTTACCTGGTTGAGGTTTTTTCCGGGGTTTTCCCTCAACCCAATATGAGCAAATGCTGGGTAACTTTCGGTGTTGGACCCCGGACTCATTTCACCGGCATTATCACCATCTCAGTCAGACGCTAAATAACCTAAGCTGTTGATAAAGCGTCGTAAAATAACCCACTAAAATAAAAAATAAAGTCAGCGTGCATTTACGGCACATAAACAAACACTGTCCCTGGTTCAGACGGTTACAGACGTGTACATAATACTATGTAGGATAAAGATTGGTAATATTGTGATACGAGTAATAATGTGATAGTTCTTTTTGATAATGTATTACTGAGAGAGAAAAGGACCGGCTTTGTGCCGAAACTTGTACACGAACTTTCCCGTAATACGTTGACGCAAAAAAATAATCTTCCTCTCGCTCAGTAAAATTGTAATAAATTCTCAAAAAGAACTATCGCAATATTACTCATATCACAATATTACCAACCTTTATCCTATCTCTGTTCACAAATTTAATATTGTCACCGTATATTTAATATCTACGGATTAATATTGCCATTCACACTTCAACTAAATTCGGTCCTATCGAGTAGCAAACAAAAAGCTTAGGCTATTTTGTAGCTCATTAGTACAAACTACTCACAATTACATTACTAAGCTTACATGGAGCGGAAACGTGGACTTTAGGACAAGAAAAAGTACCAGTCACCGATATGGATTTTTGGATAATGGCTTCCTGAAAGTCAAGGAGAGGTAAAGTCAGAAATACAAAAATTAGAAAAATTATGAACGTTAAAAAGAATGTGCGCTCTATCAGGGTTATACCGTACGTCACCCAGTTTGAGGAATGAAACTACACTTGTGTTGGTTTGAATGTTTTTTTCTGTTTACAAATGGAGAATATGGATCTACGACAAGAGAAATAATCGATGAGACGCATGCAATATAGTATTTTCCGAAATAAGTTCCAGATCACAACACATTTTTCACAATGGTTTACTCAAAGTATATCGTACGTACCTATTATCACTTTAATACTGCATAACTCGCGATCACAAATCAATGAGTGGCCACACAGGTCTGTAGCTGGTCTCGATGTCGAGATATTACTGAGAGGGGCCGTGTGGTAGGGATAATTTTATACGTAGCTTCAGCGCTCTCGTGGCCGTGGCGTCACTGGGTTGTAACGAAAGTTACATTTGTTCACGGCCTAACTACTAATAATATTAGCATTCGGCTGCGACTCATAGTGTTGTTACAGTAAGCATTTGAAAGTCTTGTCATCTTCTGTTTCACGGTGGATCCCGAAACATGCGTATACTCGGTGCGAGGAAAAACGTATTTTAAATCAAAATGTCTCACACAAGAAGAGAATGACTAGTGATAAAATACCAAAGATGATGCGGGAGTGGAAAGCACAGGCAACAGAAGTGAAAGATCTAAGAACAATAAATAGATAAGGACACAAGAAATGTGGATTATAGAGGTTTAACTAAAGATGACACGGAAAATAGGAACTTAGGACGAAACTGAATTGCTAACGGAAAAACAGTGAACTGTAGAAAATTCCTAACGAAAAGTCATTATTATTAATTGGAGAAGAAAAAACAAAAAAAGCTTCTTCTGTACAAGACAGCGTAGGTTATTTGTTTTACAATATGTATGTATAGTATATGTAATCTGGCTACGGACTGGAAGGTCCGGGGTTCGATCCCAGGTGGTGACAGGATTTTTTCTCGTTGCCAAACTTTCAGAACGGCCCCGAGGTTCACTCAGTCTCCTATAAAATTGAGTACCGGGTCTTTCCCGGGGGTAAAAGGCGGTCAGAGCGTGGTGCCGACCACACCACCTCATTCTAGTGCCGAGGTCATGGAAAGCATGGGTCTCTACCTCCATGCCCCCCCCCCAAGTGCCTTCATGGCATGTTTTTTTTTTAATGGGTTATTTTACGACGCTGTATCAACATCTAGGTTATTTAGCGTCTGAATGAGATGGTGATAATGCCGGTGAAATGAGTCCGGGGTCCAGCACCGAAAGTTACCCAGCATTTGCTCGTATTGGGTTGAGGGAAAACCCCGGAAAAAACCTCAACCAGATAACTTGTCCCGACCGGGATTCGAACCCGGGCCACCTGGTTTCGCGGCCAGACGCGCTGACCGTTACTCCACAGGTGCGGACATTCATGGCATGTTACGGGGATACCTTTACCTTTTATGTATATGTAATTATGCACCTAACAACTCTGCCTAATGTTGACAGCGAGAGATCCCACGTTGCCACAATGATCACCACACAACAGCTGAAGAGTCCTTCGCACCAATTGTGATGCCTGGATCATTTTACTATAATTTATAGCTACGTCTTTACGCGAAGGATTGTCACTCAGTGAACCATCATTCTCCGAACGACGTCTTTCTTAAAGACATTTCACATTACGCACGTGGTAGTAACACCACGGGACACATAGCAAACCAACAAACACCAGCGTAGCAGCAGTAGCTGATAGAAAATTCTATGTTCTGGTTGGTTTACAAGACTATTGCACAGTGTTAGCACAGTTTAGTATATACAGTTACGAAGCTCAATACTTACTAAATATGCAAACACAGACAGTTTAAATATGCATCCAGCTAGCCACCAGGATCGCTACTATCGCCTCATCACAGACTCTTTCCCTAGCAGACGATAAAATGTATTGTACTTTTGATATCGTGTTCTTTTGAAAAATTAACACCTTCCTTTCACTATTGAAATACGAAATACATAAGGTTTATATATTATTTTCATAAAGTATATATTATATTTTATAAACTCACCTTCCTGGATCTTTCGGAAGAAGGATAACTCTGACTTCTTTTTCTTAGAATTTATAGTGCTACAAACGTCTCCTTGTCCCATATTATTATTCAAATTCTTGTATTTTAGCCATTTACAGTTATTACAACCGATAACGAACATTCACAGTTTACACAACCTTTCACAACAAAGCGAAATACGGCACAGTCAATGCTTTTTCGATCTAGGCCGTAATATATGTTCGGGTTTTTTATTTCAGTGTATGGACCTCAGTGAATTATTATATCATAACTTTATTGCGTATCATAGCTAAGTTTTATTTAGTGTAATGTGTCCATAAGTTCCCTTTACTTCTTGTTACATAATAGCCTATGTGGAAGAAATAATTACAAAACTGTGTTATTTTAATGTGAAGAGAATTTTACATGTTAACATAATCTTTCGCATCAACATTTCAAGTTTAGAATGGAAGCTCTTTTGAGGTTTAGTAAAAATGAATTTATATTGTGATTTAATATAGCACCTTCCTTAATAAAGATAGAAAATTTATCATACCATTCCTATGAAATTAGTGTACGTACGGTTGTTACAATAATTCAGTACTCAATTGTAGTATTAAAATACAGACAATTGAATGTGCGGCGTATCATACATGACATTATGCTTAATTATAATTATAATTGCGAATTTAGGAATATAAGATATAGTAAACATAACCTATAATATTTCCATATGAAGGGCAGGGCATTGGAGACCACTAAAATCAGACAGAAATGGGCAACTGGGACAGTAAATATAACCTATAATTTCAACTTATCTAAATATCCGTGCGATGCAACTGAAAATTACTGAATCGTGCATAAATGAATGTACAAGAATTTCGCAATATTTAATCGAAAAAAGGCAGGTATTACACATACGAACAACGTAATTTTTACACCAAAAACAATTCATCTTAACTCGCAAGTGATTTATGTCTGAAGTGTCTCATAATCATTGCTTTAAATTTTATTAATGCAATTACACTACATTTTAGATAAATATGTTACTTTTTATGCATTCCAATTAATTTATATGATTGAAACGCCGCCCTTCGTGATCGGATTAAGCGAGTTACATGGGCTGTCTTACGGCCTGCATTAGATCACGATGGCAGTGACACAGTCTATTGTTCCTAGTACTCACAGCGCTCCAAGCGGCTAGCAACTATCGCGAGAAATGCAAAAAATCATCCCAAGCTTCGCGACTGTATATACTAAACTGTGGTGTTAGTTCAATGAAAAGTGTCGCCAACGCAAATAACAGTCAAGTGCATAGTTACAGCGGCCAGAGTATAGCACACGACGAAGACTTATGAAAGCCTATAAACGAAGTGGATTAATTTATTAGAAAATAACACAAATTCAGATTAGGACAAGGCCGGAGACTTCATTTAACAGCAGAGAAGAATGACTATTTTCAATTACAGTGACCGTGTCTAGCAAAAGTACACAAATCATTGAAGCAGTTATTGAACAGACTGGAAAGTCAACGACCATAGTAATTTCAACCACAGACATCATTAGAAACTTAGATGTGATAATGGTAGTGCTGGTAGCCGGCAGTGGCGGTGGTTGTGACATGTAGTGACGGTAGTGGTGATTAGTGAAGATGGTGACAGGTACTGGTGATGAATGGCAATGATGCTAGACGTGATGGCATTGCTGACAGCGGTAGTGGTGGCGGTGTTTGTGACCGAGATAGTGATAGTGGTGGTTGCGATGTTCATGAAAGCAGCAGTAAGTAAAGTAGGGTTGACAAACTTGAAAAGTGTTGCGCACAGGAAAAATTAAAAAATAATTCAATCTAAATTGTTTACTAATACTGCATAATCCTCTGACTGAGGTTCTGGCTGATAAGTAGCTACATCTATTATCAGGCAGATCTCACTTGACGATATGTGTCAGAGGAAGAACAGTTGTTTGTATGCATCTGAAGTCTGACTAGTGGAGTATGTAGCTAGTCGGCGATGTATGCAATGGAGGGGGAAAGGAGCTAGCCACCCTACCACATTATCTTATGGCCTAGTTGCCTCATAAGTGGTGCCTTCTTTGTATCACCTGTGACATTCAGATCTGTCTTCTGACAGTTGACTAAACAACAACAATACTGCATAGTCTACACCATATAGCAAAAAATACAACATTTCTATTACATAATTTTCAATTTTATCAATATTTTCAACGTCTACATTGTAGTGTATACGAAACTATTGGTATTTAACAAGATTTGCCTACAAAAAAAAAACGTATTGGTAATGTGGACAGCGGTTCCAAAATTACCAAGGAATTTGGAGAAAGGCAATTTTGTTACATAAAGCCAACTTCAAATATCCAAGTCTGAAGTAAGAGGCAGGTGGAAACAATATGATCCATGCCCAGACTTGGGATCACGCTGTGTACCTTTCATTCAGTATGACCTAGACTAGATGAAGAACTTAGTTGAATCGTGAACTTACATCCAACGATGTATGTATTCAAGTCCTTGCCTTTTAACTCTTTTGAGCTGCCAAATCTATAACTGAAGATAATAAAATCGTATGAAAATAAACGAAACGATAATTTTTGTCTTTTACTGTTTGTTCACTGAAAACCGGGACATTTATGCGTCTCGGGAATTATTTTCGGAAAGCCGGGACGCAAATGTCAATTACGGTATGGTCCAGGAAAATCCGGAGCGTGTGACTATCTTAACGCAATGGTGGTGGTAACAGACAACAGTAGAGTAATTATGTTGATATAGTTCAGGCCAGTTGTAGTGATGATTAGACGCGGCAGCGATGGGAGGCATTGTTGAAGTGATAGTAATGGTAGTGGTGGTCGTGAAGTATATAACAACCCATCATGTGGATCAATTCCGCATGTCGTGACGAATTACAAACACTGTGAGCTTGAAAATTCAGGTATTTCGAAATAAGACTTCTGAAAGTGATCGGTGTCGTTTACAGCATACCGTCCACTAACATAGCCTGGCCGTTTCGTGGTGCTTATTAGCAATGTGCAAGCAGTTGTGCGAAGAACTAACACTCTGCCTTTAACCTCTAACCTTTAAAGGCTAATGTCCTGCAAACCTAAACTTCGAGCAGGCTTTTAACTAATTCTAAAGATTAAGAACGCAGGCCTCAATGGCTGATCAGAATACGGAGTAAAATATCTTCGGCGTCTGTTAATTCCCTTCATATATCACCTTATTTCTGTCACAGTATAGGTCAACCGCTGTTTAAAGGTCAACAACTGCAGCAACATAACAGGTCCACAAATCATTAACTAAGATTGTCTCGCCTTACTTTTGTTACCAATTTAATACAACTTCCCCTGGAAGGTACTCTTTTTTAGTACACTACTGTACCTTACCCTACTTTACCATACAGGTATGCTGTAAGATTGCAATTTTTAATATCATGAACAGACACAGTACTAAGTAAACGAAGATATGCGGCAGTAGGCCTAAGGAAAAATTCACCTTAGAGTTAAAACAAATCTAAATATTAACAATTTAAAACAACTTGGTGTGTCAATATTTTCGTCAGACTATGCAAAACTGCCCATGTACACAGAAAATATTAGATTGATGTAGCAAAACTGCATTATTAGGAGATTCTTTATAGTTTGTCATTTGTTATTTGAAGTGTTGTGTTTGTCATCAGCGTGGTTTTAGGTGTAATAGATCAACTATTGACCACATATTTTGTATTCGACAGATAATGGGGAAAAAAATGGGAGTATAAGGGCACAGTGCATCAGTTATTCATAGATTTCAAAAAGGCATATGATTCGGTTAAGAGAGAAGTTTTATATGATATTCTTATTGAATTTGGTATTCCCGAGAAACTAGTTCGATTAATTAAAATGTGTCTCAGTGAAACGTACAGCAGAGTTCGTATAGGTCAGTTTCTGTCAGATGCGTTTCCAATTCACTGCGGGATAAAGCAAGGAGATGCACTATCACCTTTACTTTTTAACTTTGTTCTAGAGTATACCATTAGGAAAGTCCAGGATAACAGAGAGGGTTTGGAATTGAACGGGTTACATCAGCTGCTTGTCTATGCGGATGACGTGAATATGTTAGGAGAAAATCCACAAACGATTAGGGAAAACACGGGAATTTTACTGGAAGCAAGTAAAGAGATAGGTTTGGAAGTAAATCCCGAAAAGACAAAGTATATGATTATGTCTCGTGACGAGAATATTGCATGAAATGGAAATATAAAGATTCGAAAAAATTCACCTGACATAATTAGTAACATTTGAGATGGGCATGGCATGTAGCACGTATGGGCGAATCCAGAAATGCATATAGTGTGTTAGTTGGGATGCCGGAGGGAAAAATACCTTTAGGGAGGCCGAGACGTAGATGGGAAGATGATATTAAAATGGATTTGAGGGAGGTGGGATATGATGATAGAGAATGGATTAATCTTGCTCAGGATAGAAACCAATGGCGGGCTTATGTGAGGGCGGCAATGAACCTCCGGGTTCCTTAAAAGCCAGTAAGTAAGTAAGTGTTGTGTTTGTAAATACGGCTTAAATATTACTGATTTGAAGAAAGATTCTGGGCTAAATAAGATGGAGTGTCGAGTGGGAAAAAAAATAACACTTCCAACATATTCTTCATGTTTGAGTTTAATATAGGAGCAAAGGCAGCTCGAAACATTTGTGCCGTGTACGGGGAGAATACCGTCGAAGAAAGCAATGCAGGAAAATACTTCTATCGTTTGAACACACAACACCTCGTACAAAAGTTATGTCCAGCCACAGAAGATGACGGGATAAAGATGGCGTCGTGTACTACGGACTGCTTCCCAGAAATGTAACCATAACTGCTGACATTTACTGCCAACAACTTAGATGCCTTGAGGCCGCAACTGAAGAAAAACGACCGGGAATACTGCATAAAGTGTTGCTGCACACGATAATGCACATCAGCACTCCGCAATTGTTAATAGAGAAGAAAAATTCGTTCTGGAGTCGGGGATCAAACCCGAGTCCATGGTTCTACGTACCAGGCGCTACGCCGAAGTTCAATCCACAGCACCGGATCGAATCCCCCCTCCCCCAGTGTTTTTCTCCTCTTATAACAATTGTTACCGTAACAGAAAATTTCTGTAGGATCAAAAATTAATCTTTACGTAGACTCTTCGCCCAACAGTGCACATACTGTGGAATCCTGGCCACCAAGTCACTCAGTTGAGTGCGCTCCTTGTATAATGGCAGTTGACTTAATATAATGTGATGAAAGAGTGATGGAACGGAGAAAAATTCTCTCCGGCGCCGGGATTTGAACCAGGGTTTTCAGCTCTACGTGCTGATGCTTTATCCACTAAGCCACGCCGGATACAACCCCGACGCCGGTTAGAATCGTCTCAGATTAAGCTCCATCTCTTGGGTTCCCTCTAGTGGCCGCCCTCTCCACTACGTCATAGATGTCTATGAACGCAGGACCGAAGTCCATACATGTGTTGAGGTGCACTCGAATGAGTGACTGATTGGCCGGGATCCGACGGTATAGGCGCCGTCTTAAATCACAAAGTGATTTATTACGCATATCATATATATTTTGATGTACCGAAGTACATATGATATTTCCATGCAGATATTCTGCGTCATCATATGATGAAAGAGTGATGGAACGGCGTCGGGGTTGTATCCGGCGTGGCTTAGTGGATAAAGCATCAGCACGTAGAGCTGAAAACCCGGGTTCAAATCCCGGCGCCGGAGAGAATTTTTCTCCGTTCCATCACTCTTTCATCATATGATGACGCAGAATATCTGCATGGAAATATCATATGTACTTCGGTACATCAAAATATATATATTAATATAATGTGTCAATATATAGGCCTATGTCGAACATGGAGTAAGGCCACAAGGGAAAATACACTAGAGGAGGAGGATTCGATCCGGTGCTTTGGATTGAACTTCGACGTAGGTCACAAGCAAACGTTCTGAATGGGGGCAGATAAAAAAAAAATTTTCTTCCACCATGTTAATGTCAAAAGAAGTGCTTATACAAATTTTGGCCACTCGACCGCAATTACGAGGACGTCAAGAAAGTGATTTTCCCTGGGGACGTTTATAGAAAAAAGCACAATTCCATAGAAATATTTATTGAAACAGATACAGCAATTATTGCGTTATTTGTCAAGATATCCCCCACTGGAACTGAGGCATTTGCCATATAATGGGATCAATTTTGGTGTCGCAGAAGTCAGCCGCCTCAGATCGGAACCAGCGTTTGACTGCGTCTGCACCTCTCTCTGTCGATCCCATGATATGAGAAATGTCTCAATTCCTATGGAAAATATGTTGAAAAATAGCTCAACAATTGCTGTGTCCGTTCCAATAAATTTGTCCGATGAAATTGTGTTTTTTTTTCTCTGTTAGCGGCCTCTGGAGAAATTATATTTTTACGGACCTCGTAATTGCGGTCGAGTGGCCAAAATTTGTATAAGCACTTCTTTTGACATTATTAACATGGTGGAAGAAAAAAATTAACTTTTTTATCTGCCCTCATCAGAATGTTTGCTTGTCAGTGCATAGAACGCTTGGTACGTAGAACTAAGGACCCAGGTTCGATCCCCAGCGCCGGAGCGAATTTTTCTCCTCTTATAACAATTGTTACCATAACAGATAATTTCTGTAGGACCAAAAATTAATCTTTGCGTAGATGACGAAAGCAGGTATAAGGAGCTTGGTTGGAAAGTGATTCCACACAACCCATATTCTCCAAATCTTGCGCCCTCAGATTTTCTCCAACTTTGATAACGAAGATGCTTTATAAACTTGGCTTGACGACTTCTTTAACTCCAAACAGCAGATTTCTTCAGATGCGCAATCGAAAAACTACCCCAGTGTTGGCAGAGGGTCATGGATATGTAGGAGGATATATTACTGATTAATTTCTGTTTTCTATTCACCTCAAATAAAAACTTCTGTCACAGCGAAAAAACTATACCAACTTTTGCAACAACCCAATAACAAAAATTGTAACAACATATAGACATGGCAAAACAAATAGTATTAATAAGTAAGGCTAGAGAAAAAACTGGTTAAAATTGGTACCTGCAGAACTATGGTCATTCCAGTAATTTTCTTTGGTTCAGAAACGTGAACTGACCAAAACAAAATAAAACGCATTAAAATTGGAATACTTCATTCGCACACTGCATCATTTTGAAAAACCTCTGTAGAGTCCACACCTGTAGAGTACGGTCAGCGCGTCTGGCCGCGAAACCAGGTGGCCCGGGTTCGAATCCCGGTCGGGGCAAGTTACCTGGCTGAGGTTTTTTTTCCGGGGTTTTCCCTCAACCCAATACGAGCAAATGCTGGGTAACTTTCGGTGCTGGACCCTGGACTCATTTCACCGGCATTATCACCTTCATTTCATTCAGACGCTAAATAACCTAGATGTTGATACAGCGTCGTAAAATAACCCAATAAAAAAACTCGGAAAAATCCCACTTCAGGCTTCAACGTAACACAAAAGAATACATTTGCAAATAGCATTCATAAACATTAAGAAATGTTCACACTAACAAGAACACAGCAGGTCTGTCCAGCACATCAAACATTCACATGATCTGTAATAAACAGATATCGGATTATATGATAAATGCCTATTTTTTTTTTTTTTTTTTTTTTGTGTAGAGATAAACTAAAACTAGTTAAATATCTTCACATTTTATATATTTATATAAAATATTTTACGGTGCCTAAAAATGTATATTTTGAATAATTTCAAGAGAAAAATTGTTCCGGGGCCGGGTATCGATCCCGGGACCTCTGGTTGAACGTACCAGCGCTCTACCAACTGAGCTACCCGGGAACTCCACCCGACACCGTCTCAACTTTTCCTTTTATATCCACACAACTCGCGTGGGCTGACGAAACGCCAGAGACCCACAACGAGTGCACACAATCTCTGTGTGACTTGGAATTGTGGTTTTCTGTTAACGTACACAGTAACGTATATATTATGCAAATCTAGTCTTTCAGGTAAAGCTCCCTGTAAAGCAGATTTGAATAATTTCAAGAGAAAAATTGTTCCGAGGCCGGGTATCGGGTACGTTCAACCAGAGGTCCCGGGATCGATACCCGGCCCCGGAACAATTTTTCTCTTTAAATTATTCAAATCTGCTTTACAGGGAGCTTTACCTGAAAGACTAGATTTGCATAACGTATATTTTGCCCATTGAGGTCTATTTTTAAGGTTTTAGAGCCTAAAATTGCCTATTTCTATTTGTTACGTATATATTTTTAAATTTTCGTGTAGCACTGAAAGACAAAGTTTTGAATATCTTGAGATGGATATGGTTCAAATAGTTCGGTTGTAGGAATAAAGAAATTCCTCGAAGGTGTCTGGTTTTGTTGAGCAGACATTGGGAATGTGATGAATCGGGAGGACGTAGTTCTATCTAAAGAAATCAGCATGGCAAATATTGCTAGATTTGAATATGCATCCATTGCTTCGGTAACATTGGGAAGAATTTTTTTCGCTTATAAAATGGTTTTGTCTAAGAAAAGGCAAAGTTTCACAATAGAAAATTAGAGAAAAACGTTATGTATTGCAATGTCAATTATGAGTAATGTATTAATTGTAAATTCATTGACAAATAATTCCTGTCGAATGTAAAGTGAAATAAACAATTTCGGTAACGAAGTTGTCCACAACTGAAGAGTCCACTGCAAGAATGATGGATGTCACTTTCTTGTCGAAAATGAACCAAGACTGTCAATGCATAGCTTAAGACATATAGAATGTACAATACAGAGTTATATGGCATTAACACTGGTAGTCATTGTCCAGTAATGATCGGAAAATCACAGTTAAGCTTTGAGCGCTAAGCATTTCAAACTTTCAATCGCTTCTCCTGCAAAATGTATTCCAAATGACATCCATCATTCTTGCAGTGGACTCTTCAACTGTATCTACTCCAGACACTCCGCTGGTTATTTCTCTGTAGAATGTTTACTACGGATTCCAAGCATTTATTTACTGCAGAAGATGGTACAGTGCAGTAATTTCTAGTGATAACTTACTTTGTAGAAGATTTCAACCAATACAATTTACCATTACCGCATTTGAAATGGACAGCCAACAGTCTTGGCATAATTTTAAGACACATTATAGTAAATCGTCGCTCATATTCAGTCTCTTCAGAGAGTAACATCATGAAGCACCCAGTAATGACAACAGTAACTCACAATCCTCATGAATGGATGTGATCCATTTGAAAGGTTTCATTTTTAAGATATGTACCCAACTACGTCTTAAGGTAACATTTTATTTGTGTGTTTCATAAGCACAAATTTGCAATCTTCGTTAACATTTTATAGTACCAATAAATCTGCCAAGGAATGCATGTCGCACTGTATAGAACAAAGGTCACGACAGCAAGACTGGAAATAACATCTACAGGAACAAAGAGGCAGCTTGTTACGGGAAAACATACAAGAAGATTAAAACAAAAGAATTTAGCTTCCACAGCAGTCCTGTCCTGTTTTGTTATCCTGTATTAAGATATGTTTGTTTTGTGTGCTTTATTGTGTTATGTCTTAAATTATGTTGTGTTGCATGTTATATTATATTGTTTTGTTGTGTTTTAACATGTCGTCTGGAAGAGTAGTGTTGAGATACGTTTCTTGAAATGTTCAGGTGTATTTATACTACTTCCATCATATGTTGTAATATTGTTCTAATGAGATATAATATTTAGTTTATCAAAATCTCAATAAATAATTCAATAATAAATATAAATGTAATTCATCCCCACCAAATCATGAAACTGGAACAATTTTTAAAAACAAATCAAGAAAACTATTAAGATATTGGTCGGCCAAGAACAAGGTGGAAAGTTGAGGACGGAACAGGAGACTCTCCTACTCCATGAAGAGAAGAAGAAGAAGAAGAAGAAGAAGAAGAAGAAGAAGAAGAAGAAGAAGAAGAAGAAGAAGAAGAGTATTAACCCTAGTGTAACAAGGAAATGTTTATTACTAAGAAAAAAACCCAACTGCCACAAAAAAAATCTGATATGCTAAAATTTGTTGTTTTCATATGCTCTCGGTGTTATGTTGTAACACATTTTACCATTTTTCGTAAATTCACTCTCATGTGCTGTGGTATGTAGTTTAGATATGAGTTAAATTGCTTGTTGTGTTGTTTTCATTTGTCATAATCAGGGACAGGTATTTATGGAGATTCATTTTATCATTTGTGTTTTTTAATAGGCCTATTGGTGTTGGCGGAGATTGTTGGAGATTGATTGATTTGTACTCTTGGAGGAGATTAATGGAAATTTTTGAAAAAACCCAATTATTTTGGAATTGGCGTATTAACTCAGTATGAATATTACTTTCTAAATAACTAACAAAGTTTGATAACACAATCTCAAGGGAAAAAAATGGAACTCTCTGCATCATAATCCACAGTTAATTCCCGATTTACCACGAAAATCGTCTGTAGCTGCATTTAGATTGGCAACAGGCCATGACTGTTTGGCCAAACACCTGCATAGAATTGGAATATATCAGTCCCCTAACTGCCTTTTGTGCAACTCAAACCAAGAAAATGATTCGGAACACCTCAAAATCTGTGCTTCAGTGGCTGACCATGATAATATCTTTGAAAAATATTGGAGTGCAAGAGGTCAAATGACTTTATTGTCAAACGCCTGGCATTAGAAAACAACAACAACAACAACATTAAAGGTTCGTTGGATCCTGGTAAAGGTACGGTATAGCCAATAGACAATATTTGTTGGATTGAGACTTTATTTAACACACATTCATTAAAAACAAAAACAAAAAAACTTGGAGCTCTCAAATTAACACTTTCAAATTATTAGTGAAATGTTGATTTCTCGTCTTTTGAGTTCATTAATGTAATTAGAATACCTGGAATACCATGCAATGTAGTCTACTTCGATATATAATAAATTCAAGTGAAAAAAAAAACTCAGAATATGAAATTCATTACAAAACGACGCAATAGTAATAATCGCGAATGTGTTCATATTTCGCTATTAGAACTCTATTTCGCGATTTGTCGCGATTGTTTTATCCGCATATTATTGATCAGAATCACTTAATTCGTAAAGATCAGTAAAAATCTATTGTATATCTATTACGTCGTGATTTTCGCGATCTCCATAAACACCCGGCCCTGGTCATAATATACTGTTTTGATATGATATGTTCTTTTGCTGTAAGTTTTGATTTGTTGTGATACGTTACTATGTGATGTTGTGTTATAACGTTTTGATTTCTTGTGATGTGTGGATTTGATGTGCTGTGATAATTGCCTATTGTGATGTTATTTTGTTGTGTTGTTTTTTATATATTCTATTGTGGTGTATTTCCTTCTGTTGTAATTATTTTGTTGTTTTGAAATGATGTATTGTCATGTTAAATCGTGTCGTTTTGTAATGTATGTTTTGTTGTTTTGATGTGCTGCGTTGTGTTTTCTTGTGTTGTGATATGTATACTATGTTGTGATGTGTTTTATTGTGACATGATGTTTTGTTGTGATAAGTTATTTTGATGTATTATGATGTATTTTGTTGTGCTGTGAGTATTCAGTGTTGTGATTTATGAGTGTTAAAATTGTGTGTTGAAACGTTTACGTTTGCATTCCATTTTCCAACTGAAAGACACAAAAACATTACAACACAGGAGTATATGATGATTTATCTAAAATAAGTCCAATATAAACACACAAGCCCAACATTCTAAAGTTAATAAAGACCCAATGAAAGAGATGAAGTAGGCTTAGCTAAATTTACAAGGGTAGTAATAAGTTATAACTTTCTCTATTGAAAAAAATATGCTCATAACTTAGACTCACAGATTTGAAGCATGTTTTGGAAACTATATTCACAATAAAGACTGACACAGTTGTAATTAATATGGTCAGGCATCCTGTATGCCCAAGATAACTTTTAACAAAGTTAACAGGGACAAGTTTTCTTCTTCATTCCACCACTCCTCTATAATGCATTAAACATTCTATCACCAGCACATTATCCAGTCTGATTTTCTATAGAACAACTCACGGCATCTATGTAACCACCATAATTCCGGTGAGTTGGCGCCAAATCCTCGATATTCAGTTCTGATGCAATGACTTGTTACAGACAACGAAAAGCAGTTTACACTGAAGGTTCCAAGGGGATTCTTTTCTCGTCACCAACTTCAGAAATACATAGGCCTAACCTAAATTAACCCATCATTACTTCACAGTGAGGTTAAAGAGCTACATTCCTTCACATTCTTCACAAAAAGGTTCTTTCCTCTTCAAAGATCTTGACAGTTGAGTATAAAATTTCCTAGACGCTAATCCCCTCCCGCACTCCACAGAAAGCTAATGTATTATTTATTACTAGCCGTACCCGTGTGCTCCGCTGCACCTGTTAGAAATAAATATAAAGTAATTACATAATTAAAATAGGACGTTTGATCCAGGGAACAACTTTTACAACAGTGCAACATAATCTGCTTCGCTCATTACCCAATTTTTTTTGCATTGCATTTATTGCATATATATTTTATGTATTTTAACACGATTCAATTGAGCATAGTTAAAATTTGAATTATAAAATAATGGATTGCTAAGCTAACGTATTATTACTGCATACTAAATCAATACACTCTCGTTGTTCGTTAATTCTCTGATATTAAAATGAATGTACATAAATATTATTTTAAGAAATACAGAAAACGAATGTACAAAATAGTCTATCAAATTTTCTGTGCATAAGAAGCTATTTTAATCTTACCTGTCCTCGATTTACTCAGACGTTACTGTAATAACATTATAGCATTATGTCCATCTAGAGAAACTACACTTTCCAATGGTGAAATAATAATTAATTATACAAATCGGTTAATTTAGCTTCTGATATGACTTCATACAAACACAGAAACATTCTCTGTAGGCTACGTTTAATAGCTTTCGATTGTTGATGTCCAAGGCCCCTGTTTCGATTGTTGTTGTCCAAGGCCCCTTATAGACGAAGTCATTTGTTCTTAATTCATTGCACCGTCTTAGATGGCGTTATTTTAATTTTAAAACTCATTTATCCCATGAAATATCAGTCCTATCAAAATTTTGTAAAAAATAAAACTTATCGGAAATCATTTTTAAAGAAACTTTTGTTATGTAACATTTTTCACAAAAATTAATAATAAGCGAGATATTTCGATTTATTTAATTCAGGCCCCCTTATAACCCCCTTTTTAAATAAAGTATTTTGAATGCCATATAGCCTAAAATCTAAGTTACAACGAACTTAATTTATATTCCAATTTTCATATAAATCGGTTCAGCCATTATCGCGTGAAAAGGTAACAAACATACAGACAGACATACAAACAAAAATTTCAAAAATGCGATTTTCGGTTTCAGGGTGGTTAATTATATATGTTAGGACCAATTATTTTTGGAAAATCGAAAATTACCAGAAAAATTTCGGCTACAGATTTATTATTAGTATAGATACGTGACTATTAAGTCCATCATAAAAGACTATTACTGGGCAATTGGGAAGAATACTGTTTACAAGAATAAGCAACTCACTCCTGACTCCTCTACAATATTCGGGAACTGCATGTCGTAGCAACTAGGCTAGTGTTTTCTAGTTGAAAACATGTATACTCCTTTGCAGGAAGGAGTTCGCCGCATAAACTGTATTTGGTTCGGAATACAGTTCCAGTAAAAATGATACAGGAAACTACTGATGAAGCACAATTTAGATGCTTCTGAAACAGCAGAGTTCCAGTAAAAAAAAAATTTCAATTACAGCACTGCCTATAGTCCTATACAAGTTCTGACTCGGGCCAATGATATAAGTTACATAAATTACATGCTAATTATCGAAATCAGTCTTTTCTCCTTCATGTACCTGTAGCCTTTTGGTTTCTTGTGCTAACCCTGAAGATGCAGGTCTGCAGTCCAGGTTATTATTCCTGCCACATGTGACACCTGTCCAACAGTCCAAGTTCTTCAGTCAATAATTTTCGTACTTTATATTTTTTATCTTCCCAACAGTGGGGAGAAGATTGGATGCAGAGAGAGGTTATTCAAGTGGGCAGAATTTATTCAAGATGTGCAATTCTTCTACATCATTGGAATTGTTAAGATTAATAGCACTTGAGTAGACACTGCTCCACTGAAGTCCTCCTGCTTCCAAATAACTTACAATTTTCCTCTACTGAGTTCTTGACTGCTCCTTCTGGGAATTCAAAGGCTGGGCAATGATTAAAAAGTATGTGATAAACAATTACAGTACTATCTTTAAAATAACATGGTATTATCATGTTCAGCCCCAGAATGAGTCAAGGACCAATAATTGAATATAATGATGATTATGAGTAACTAGGAAGTATACCGATAAGCCGTTTGTCCCAAATAGATACTTTATTATTTGCTGATGATATTGTGTTTATGGCAACTTCAGAAAATAATTTACAACGTTTCGTTTACAACTTTAATCAAATGGCAGAAAGTTTCAATATGGAAATTTCAACTGACAAATCTAAAGTGATGGCTTTTATAGGAAAGGAACCAGTCCGTAGCAAAATTTGCATCAATAATAAGATCATCGAACAAGTCAAAAATTTTAGTTATCTCGGTTACCAAATTTCATATGAAGAAGAAAAGGATTTGAATGAGAAAATTATTAAATTCAACAGAGCAATGGGGATAATTAATCAGATATTCAAATCAACCTTGGTACAAAAACACACGCGCACCAGAATTTATAAAACATTGGCCAGACCTATACTCTGTTTTGGTAGTGAAGCTTGGACGATTCGTAATATTGATTCACAAAGATTAACGGCGGCAGAAATGAGATTTATGCGTCGTACAGCGGGATACACGAGAATGGATCACATTTTGACATTATGAAAGAACTGCAGATTGAACCGATTACGGAATACCTACAGAAATACAGACAAAACTGGAGATCACATGTCATCAGAATGCCTCGTTCTAGAAATTTTAAATTACCATCCTGTGGGCAAGAGATCCTTGGGCAGACCGTTCAAGCGTTGGCAAGAGACCGTAACGGGCCACTAGGCCCAATACTTGCAAGGATGATGATGATGATAATGAGTAACTATGATATAATGATGATTATGAATAACTATGTAAGCACATCACAATGTCAGACATGATCCTCTGACCTCAGATTAGAGAACCCAATACATAGGCCTACAGTGTGCAGTGCACTCCAATGATGTTTTGTTCTAATAATGACAGTTCATTCAAGTGTAATGCTTTTTGTACAAGCGAATTACAATGTAGGTAGGGTTGAGAAGCTCACTGAGCATGGCACGGGGCATGAAACAGGAGCATTGAACAGCTGACAACAGTTCCCTTCACCATTATCATCATTATTCCAGCGTACTTCACAATCACTCTCACTCTGCAAGGTCCCATCCCAAGCCAGGCCTCCAGAACAAACAAAAAATTGCTGAAAGTTGTACACATTTGTGTTTAATAAATACTACTACTACTATTATTATTATTAGGCCTATTATTATTCTGATGATCTTCAAATTTTTCGAAAAATCAACAGTGTTGCTGACTGTCAATTTCTTCAGGATGACATTATTTCAATTACCAATTAGTCAGTTGATAACGGGATGATGATTAATGAATCAAAAACTTACGTAATATCATTTTCAAGGAAAACCTCTACACTAAAATATAACTATCATCTAAAAAATGTATTAATTAACAGAAAAGATTGTATTAGAGACCTCGGTGTATTAATTGACAATAAATTATATTTTCATAACCACATTGATTATATTTATAACCATGCAATAAGAATGTTAGGAATAATTCGGTCAATTACTTATTCTTTCTCAACACCTGACTCTCTTTTAATACTATACTATACATTAGTGAGATCGAAACTCGAATATGCATCTGTAGTTTGGAACTCTATTACTAGTTCTGATTCGGCAAAACTGGAAAATATTCAAAAGAAATTTATGTTCTTCCGATTCCTGCCTAATAACTCTGAGTATAACTATGATAAAAAATGCGAGCACTTTAAATGTCGAAGCCTGTATGCCAGACGTCATGATCTCGATTACTTATTCTTATGCAAGGTCCTTAAAGGTGACATTAATTGTCAATCTTTCTTAAACAGTGTCAGCCTTCGTATTCCTATGAAGGACATGAGACAACACAAACTCTTCTATATTAGAAATTCTAAATCTTCCTCGCCGGTCTCCAGATGTATTAAACATGCTAACTTACATGTAGGCGATTTCGATCCATTCAATGTATAGAAGTATTAGAACAGGGCAATGTCTTTGCTAATATTAATTGCATTATCTTTCTACTTACTTACTGGCTTTTAAGGAACCCAGAGGTTCATTGCCGCCCTCACATAAACCCGCCATTGGTCTCTATCCTGAGCAAGATTAATCCAGTCTCTACCATCATATCCCACTTCCCTCAAATCTCCCTCCCTCAAATTAATATTATCTTCCCATCTACGTCTCGGCCTCCCCACAGGTCTTTTCCCCTCTGGCTTCCCAACTAACACTCTATATGCATTTGTGGATTCGCCCATATGTGCTACATGCCCTGCCCATCTCAAACGTCTGGATTTAATGTTCCTAATTATGTCAGGTGAAGAATACAATGCGTGCAGCTCTGCGTTGTGTAACTTTCTCCATTCTCCTGTAACTTCATCCCTCTTAGCCCCAAATATTTTCCGAAGAATCTTATTCTCAAAAACCCTCAATCTCTGTTCCTGTCTCAAAGTGAGAGTCCAAGTTTCACAACCATACAGAACAACCGGTAATATAACTGTTTTATAAATTCTAACTTTCAGATTTTTTGACAGCGGACTAGATGACAAAAGCTTCTCAACCGAATAATAACACGCATTTCCCATATTTATTCTGCGTTTAATTTCCTCTCGAGTGCCTTTTTGAAAACTATGAATAACTGATGTACTGATTATTTTCCTACACATATTGGTAATACTTTTGTATGAATCAACTCCTTTCCATAAAATATAATAGTATTAATTCTTGTAAACTAATCATTGTAATCTAGGTATGTTCTTTATTTTGTTATCTCTATTATGTAATGTGTACCATAGTTGTTCATTTTATTGCATTATTTGTACCACTGTGCTGGACTTTTATTGGCCAATGGCTGTTGTCCAGCACATAAATATCAATAAATAAATTATCATCATCATCCTCATTATTAGTCCAAAGTTTAGCAGAAAGAGGATGAACTGAAATCAGTTCACTGGTAAGCTTTAATTCATCCAGGATGATTGCCAAGTTGCTTACGGAGTATAGAGATACCCACAGGCAAGGAATGATAAACTCTACACTGTGCAGGTTCTTGCAGTCATGGGTACAGAAAAGTTGTTCATCCTCACTTTCTTCCCACAAGAGGGGGTTTAGAATGCAGCATCATCCAGTCTTGCCTACAAGTCATGGCCATCAAGCTGCACAGATGAACAAACTTTCTCACACAATCCGCTCCTTTACCCTGAAGTGGACGAAACCTAACCTTCTTCTCTTTTTTTCTTCTTCTTCTAACAGTCAACATTGGAGGATAGTCCATTTCTTGCCTAGCAGTCCAATAGACTGCATGATGTTCCCAGCTTTTTTAAATTTTTTATCAAAACCATACCAGACTAGTAGGTGGTGGTTGTCCATTTTTCTGCTGGGTTCTTTGCGTGCTTAGCTCTAGCAGCAGGGTTGTTGTAATTTAACCCGACCCAAAAAAACCATATGGGTTTTTTTAAAAAAAAAACCCTTCAATAAAACCCGACACAAAACCCAAAAAAACCCATATATTTATTTCTCGTAATTTAATCAACATACAAAATATTACAAAAAGGTGCATCATATTTATTTACTATAACAATTTGTCAGCAGAAGTTATTAATTAGGTAATTTTTCATTATAAAGAAAAAATTACTTTCATCAACACGGTGTTTTATTGTAGAATGGTATTAATATTAACTACATCACAATTCAGTCCTTCTTAACATGCAGAAATCTGTAGATCTTCACTAATTTCTCAGCTTTTTCCTCTCCTAACTTATTTCTTAACTTTGACCAAACAAGCCCATAGGTGGAGAAGGTTCTCTCAATGGATGCAGTGCTAGCAGGGCAAGAAATTAAACTTTTCACAAAGCTAATAAATCCTGTTGGCAAGTTCCCCTTTTTTGTTGTTTTCAATTCCATTATTTTCCACCATTTTTTGGACTGAACTGTTGTACAACTGCGTCAGAAAACATAGTAGCAGGAAAATAATCAGAATCTGCAATCCTAAAAGACATAACACTTGTCACCCACTCTGGATGAATCTCTGTGAGCCAATTTTCTGCACTTTCCTCTTGATCTGCAGTTATTCTTGCCCCTCTGAATCTTGGATCTAACATATTAGCAAGATAGTGGAAGGGCAGGCTGCCAACTTAAGAATATTTAATAATAATTTACCAATCTTTGCTTATTTAATTTACCAGTTTTTGCTCATGAAGTAGTTCTTAGAATATGTTGGTGTTCTGAATCACTTAGTCACGAAATTGAACTATTTAATACCCATTAGAGAAAAACCCAATAAAACCCATAAAAACCCAAAGAAACCCATAAAAACCCAAAGAAACCCATAAAAACCCAGTAAAACCCACTGGGTTGGGTCTTTTTTTAAATACCCGGGTTTTTCTCAACCCTGTCTAGCAGGGACAAAACCTAGGGAAGTGCTTTTTGGCTCCTGGACATGTAATACGGACTGAGCCAAATGATCTTACCCATCCAGGTACATCTGTTTAATCCTGAAGGATGGGGCACACAACAGGCCAAGTTAATATGCCTTATGGCAGGGTAAGCGGAGCAACATGATTTGCCCTGTCATGCAGCAGAAGAGATAGAGAGCATACCCGCCAGCAGCCACGAATGCATGCTAGTGCTAGTAAGAGAGCTAGGCTGAGAGTGCACTGAGTTGACGACCGCTGCCGTATGGCACATTTTCAATGGAACTGTTTCATTTTACAATGCTGATCTGGTCTTCTTGAAAATATCGTTTTGTATCCTTTCATTTAGATTTCATTTCACACTGTGAAGGCCTATCGGTACTGTTTCTATGTAACTAGATGACAAAACACTGTTAAAATCCGAAAACTGTGCTCCAACATGTAAGTAGGGTTACTAGAAGTCTGAAGAAAATTCTGCTTGTTCAGATTAAAAAAGTTCTTCTTTCGACTTTTCGCATTTGGCAACCCTACATGTGTGTATGCAGACCATAGAGTTACTTCATTGCTGTTCATAGTTTGGCTGCATAAAAAATCGCCATGCCTGACCACTGTGGAATCCTAACTGCAATCCACTTCTGTAACAAGAACTACTAACTCAAAAGCAATTAAACTTGAAAGCCTTCATTAACTCTTCTGTATTCAAGGGAAGAAGGTAGCCTACCTAGTGGAGTTCAGAGCATTTGCCAAATACTCTCAATTATGAGAACACGTAGCCTCAACTGGAAGTCATGCTGCAATCTTGATACATGGCTCACTTACACTTATTCAGACGGTGTTATAGGTCCTTTTGCAAATTTTACTATCTAACAATTACTGTAAAAGAACACTACTTTCATTTTATTTTTTTATATTTTAGATAATTTTCTACAAGAACAAGCAAACAAACATTAGGTACCCCCAACAAAGTCAAAACAAATGCTGGAAATTAATTTCGGAGGATACAACTTTAGGATTACAATAGAAGAACAACAACTTTTTAAGTGACAATTCTATGGCAACATGTGCTGCCAACTGTACAGAAGAGCATTCAGCTACAGATGATACAGCTTCCGAAATCAATGAGCACTTCAACACACAAGACGTGATCAAGCAGCAAGGAATCTTAATCCTTAAAAAAAAAAAAACAGATGTGCAATAACACAATGTAACTAGCCTTTGCTGTATTCACTGATTGTTCTATTTTTGCACGTTGTTGTATGATACCTGTCACAGAATCGTTAGGGATTGCACTAAATAGGCCTAGCTATTATCAGACTCAGTAAGATCTGTGCATTAAACAATCAACAGTGACTACAGTGAGTTTGTAATTACGACCTTCTTAAAATGAACATTCACACGTGCACCAAATAGGCCTGCCTGCAGATGTAAACACTTCATATAGCCTATCACAGCCATTTCCTAAGTAGTCCTATTGTGATACTCAAGCTTTTGCTGGTCATAGGGTTCATATGATAAAGGAACCAAAAAACAGAGAACATTCCCATCTTACAAGAAGTTTAATGAAACCATGACCACCTCATTTTATTTTTACCATGTGTATGCTTATTAGGCAAGGTGATAATTAAAGCCTAATAAGATAAACGGCACAAATCCTACAAAATTCAATACAGTAGGCCTATTTTACAGCGATACAGACAGCACTCATTCATGACACACACAAAACAACGATTTCAATTCACTACACTAACATTGCTAAGCAATTCTCCAAAATCTAATAGCAATGGAGTGTCATTTCACATGTAAACCGAATAAAATTGCTAAAAACATTCTACATCACTCCCTTCACTTCGTTCTGTAAGCAACATACGCATTTGTAAGTATCTTAAAACAGAAATGAATAATCTCTAAAATGTAAACAGAGTCATAACAATCACAGGCCTAACATGTAGGCCTAATTGTATAAAGAGCTAGTTACTAAATTTATAAGTTAGTGAAAATAAAACTTAAACTGAATAGACAAAACAGAAAACAACACTATACTCAACAACCGGTCTAGCAATATACAGTATTTAAAAAAGTAGTTTTACTCACCTTCAACTTGGGCATGTAATTATCCAGAGCAGGTGTAGGCACAGAGTTGTCAAGTTCAAACTTGTTATGTTTTAACACCTTATCACTTCACAATGTACAAAAAGTCTTTGAAACGTACATTTATATAGTGTACAACAAAAACAAAAATGATGTTGGATATCAATCGGCAGCAAGATAATGAACTTGTCTCTTGATGCATGTTTGCAGAGTTCATACCGGTATACAATTTAAACAAACACACACTCATATGCACCATGGCTTATTAAATCGCTCACATAATTCAAAACAGAAAGTATTACATACAATACATGAATACTCGTAATACCTGTGAATAACTATAAAAGTATTTTCCTATAGAATGTTAACAGAAAATTATAGCAACATAACCAAAGTTGGACATCAATTGAAAATTATCATACCGCTCTGAAATTTGGACATAATTTCTTTCTGAGTAAAATGTCAAGTATGTTATTGAATATTTTATCTACAGCTGGGGGATGTTATATGAATAAACATACAGTATAAACTGAACCAATATTAAAATACTTCCTAATAATAGTGGCCTATATAAATTAATGGGTTGTCATTTATAAAAAAAACACAAATATTACACTTTACAAACCTAAATCTTCGTGCTGCTAGCAAACCACAAATTACTTCGAAATTCAAAACATCTTCACCGACAAATTACACTACCACCTTCTGAGATGCCATATTGGATATTGAATGAAACAGCTAGCGAGAAGTAACGTGTTGTCTCATTGGTTGTCGGTTGAGCTCTTACAGAACGAACCATTGGTAGGCGGTAGAATCGTCACACACCCGCAGAAATATGAATTCCCCACTTGACAGTAATATCACAGTTTAGTATATATAATCACGAAGGTCAATATGTAATAAATATGCATCCATAGATAGTTGCTAACCCCTAGGATAGCTACTATCGCCTCATTAGAAACAGTACGAAATAGTATCGGCACAGTCTATTGTTCCTAGCAACCTTCAAACTCAAGCTTCGTGACTGTACTAGACTGTGGTAATACATCGCAAGTTTTATTCTGGCTGCCTCCGTGGTCTATCGGTCAGGATGCTGGCTTCTAGATTTGGAGGCCCCGCATTCGATTCCCGGGCTCGGCTTTCGGTGAATTTTTCTGGAAGAAGAATGATTACCTGGGTGTATAGAGTCTGGACATTTGTATGAATGTGAGTATGCCAGGTTAATATTAATTAGCCAATCATCAAAAATATAAAATACTGTACATCAGGACTGTCGCTGGGCAATAACCTGAACACACTTTTCAGCGTCACATAGTTAAGTAACCCCAACTGTTAGCACAACCATAAAAGCTTTAATAGATGCTATAGAATTACTAACAACGAAAAAAAAAATTGTATTCTGTTTACTCAGGTATTTCACTTTTTATGATTTGGCTTTCGCGTAATTTGCTTGGAGACATCGTTGCATATAGACCACGGTTAAACGAAGTATTTTCCCTGGACCAAAAATACAAGATGTGTTGTTCGCTTCACCTTATTATGAATAAGTGTCGGGGAAAGTGTCTTATTTTAGGTTATAATTCAGAACTTGTTCAATCTATACTAATAATAAATCTGTAGCCGAAATTGTTCTGGTAATTTTCGATTTTCCAAAAATAATTGGTCCTACATATATAATTAACCGCCCTGGAACCGAAAATCGCTTTTTTGAAATTTTTGTTTGTATGTCTGTCTGTCTATCTTCTGTATGTTTGTTACCTTTTCACGCGATAATGGCTGAACGGATTTCGATGAAAATTGGAATATAAATTAAGTTCGTTGTAACTTAGATTTTAGGCTATATGGCATTCAAAATACATTATTTAAAAGGGGGGTTATAAGGGGACCTGAATTAAATAAATCGAAATATCTCGCGTATTATTGATTTTTGTGAAAATATTACATAACAAAAGTTTCTTTAAAAATCATTTGCGATAAGTTTTATTCTTTGAAAAAGTTTGATAGGACTGATATTTAATGAGATAAATGAATTTTAAAATTAAAATAACTGCCATCTAAGGCCGTGTAACGAAATAAAAAACAAATGACTTGGTCTATAAGGGGCCTTGGACAGCAACAATCGAAAGCTATGAAAGATAGCCTACAGAGAATGTTTCTGTGTTTGTATGAAGTAATATCGGAAGCTAAATTAACCGATTTGTATAATTAATTATTATTTCACCATTGGAAAGTGTAGTTTCTCTAGATGGACATAATACTATAATGTTATTACAGTAACTTCTGATATAATAATATAATATAATATAATATAATATAATATAATACTATATAATATACGGTAATATAATTTAAGTTATTTGAAGGGTTCAGAACCATAGTGGGCCAAGCGCCATTTACTGAATACGTAGAAAACAACAAGGGTTAAAATTAAGTTATTACCATAATTCAATGGAAACATATAGCAAGTAAAATAAAGTATACACATTAAATGTAAATGATGTCAATGTTCATTAAACTATGGTTGCATGTAATAACAATTAAGAAACATGTTAAAGGAATTGTCATTGCACCAAATGGGCGCTTTCTGGACCAAAATGATCGCATTTTAATTATTTAAATACAATTTAAATTAAGTAATATATTAAACGATTTATCCTTCTATCAAACATGAATGTTCCCTGGATCAAACGTCCTATTTTAATTATGTAATTACTTTATATTTATTTCTAAGAGGTGCAGCGGAGCGCACGGGTACGGCTAGTATTTAATAAGATGTTTAGGATTAGTATAAAACTGGCCTGTGTGCAACGCGACTCCTAGCAAATTACCGGCTTCTTTCGTAGTCCCAATTTTAATACAAACACACATTTGGTGGAACGCGAGGTAAATACAACGCCCCCCCCCCCGGTTGACTTTGGACATTATTCCCTAAAAGGGAGGGATTCGAACACATGACCGTTGACTTCATGTAACGCGAAAGCTGTAATTTAGGGTGACCATACATACTCTTTTTAGAGGTCCAAACACTGTATACTCTTTTTTATCTGAAAATATCTCCAATTATATTCTTTTTTTTTATTTTTATAACTTTTACGTATCTTCTGATTGAATGTCTTGTAATTTTTAAATTCCGAATACATTGCATAAAATGTAGTAAAAAGTTAATCATAATCTAATCTAAGTTTATTTATACGATGAAAGAGTAATGGAACGGAGAAAAATTCTCTCCGGTGCCGGGATTTGAACCCGGGTTTTCAGCTCTACGTGCTGATGCTTTATCCACTAAGCCACACCGGATACAACCCCGACGCCGGTCAGAATCGTCTCAGATTAAGCTCCAACTCTTGGGTTCCCTCTAGTGGCCGCCCTCTGCACTACGTCATAGATGTCTATGAATGCAGGACCGAAGTCCACACATGTGCTGAGGTGCACTCATTATGAGTGACTAGTTGGCCGGGATCCGACGGAATAAGCGCCGTCTTAAATCACGAAGTGATTTACGCATATCATATATATTATTTTAATGTACCGAAGTACATATGATACTCTTTCATCGCATGATGACGCAGAATATCTGCATGGAAATATCATATGTACTTCGGTACATTAAAATAATATATAAGCTTATTTAGTTGCTTAAGTATGGGTTATAATTCGTTAGTCAGGCAACATGAGTCTTATGTACGGTGTGTCTACAAATGATTGAAGCGGCTTCAAACAATCAGTGTAGCTACTGGAGGTATGTTATTTTAAATATGATCATGAAACTGTACAGCTACATAGAAGAACTCCCCAAGGTTTTTATGACATGTTGCAAGTGCTCGATATGTGACTCTGCACACGTCAACTCCGTAATCAAGCTCGTTCTACACTCGATGTAGCATGTTTCTTTCAATTTCAGCACGCCAACTAAGCATAACTACCTTAATAATAATTAAAACTCTAAAATGCTGTTTTTGTGTACCAGTAACAAAATTTACATAAGGTAGGTAAGCCTACAATATCATTCATATAAACATAATATGATAGCATAGCTTTAAAAAGGAGAAAAGATACATTTTGTTCAAGATATTAATTATTTCAAGTTGGAAATTTATGTTTTCTTTTTTATGTATAGCCTCTTAAGAAAAAGGTAAAGATATTCTCTTTGTAAGCTATGAAAGAGCTTGGGGGCATAGACATGAAGCTCCATGCTTTCATGACATCGGCATTAGAATGGGGTGGTGTGATCGGCATCATGCTCCGGTAGTCTTTTATGCCTGTAAAAAGACGACACTGCTTTCATAGGAGCCTAAATTGACTCAGGCGCCGTTATGGAAGATTTGGTAACAAGATGAATTCCATCACCACCCGGGGTTGAGCGCAGGACCTTCTGATCCGTAGCCAGATGTTCCACAAACTGTCCTACCCAGCAGATCCTCTTCAAAAGTAAATAAATCATAGCTTGTAGAAGTGGAACATGTCAAAAGTTATACAAAAATATGTAATAGGCCTACACAGTAAAGAGATTAATTCAGCATACAGATTTAATAATGTCAAAAAGTAAACGTCATTTTCGATGAAATTTATGAGCGAGTATCTTCAATTCACATATAAAATACTAGAACACCACACAATTTGAGAATGGATAGGCTAACCACCCATTAGCCTATGATAAAACAAATTAATATAAAGTGATGCAAATCATAACAAAGCATAATTATTGTAAAAAGGAGAAACAATTATTGATAAAGAATTATTATTATTATTATTATTATTATTATTATTATTATTATTATTATTATTATTATTATTATTATTATTCAGTGTGCTCTCTAAAAAATCTGAAAGTTAGAATTTATGAAACAATTATATTACCGGTTGTTCTGCATGATTATGAAGCTTGAACTCTCACTTTGAGAGAGGAACAGATGTTAAGGGTGTTTGAGAATAAGCTGCTTAAGAAAATATTTGGGCAGAGGTATGAAGTTACAGGAGAATGAAGAATGTTACACAACACAGAAGTGCACACATTGTATTCTTCACCTGACATAATTAGGAACATTAAATCCAGACGTTTGAGATGGGCAGGACATTTAGGACGTATGGGCAAATGCAGAAATGCATATAGAGTGTTAGTTGGGAGGCCGGAGGGAAAAAGACCTTTGGAGGGGCCGAGACGTAAATGGGAAGATAATATTAAAATGGATTTGAGGGAGGTGGGATATGATGGTAAGGACTGGAAAAATCTTGCTCAGGATAGGGACCGATGGCTTATGTGAGGGTGGTAATGAACCTCTGGGTTCTCTAAAAGCCATAAGTAAGTATTATTATTATTATTATTATTATTATTATTATTATTATTATTATTATTATTATTATTATATTTACAGAATTATGTTATAAATTACAATGTTACTGAATTTCAGTCTCAAACTTATTCCCACTACTGCAGTAGAAATTATGTGCCATACCTATTGTGATAAAACAGCCAAGAAAACAAGAAAACCTAGAGTTTCCCAGGGATCAATTTTTATTTTCAGTGTTGTTTCTAGTTTCTATTAATGAGTTAGCCTCAACCATAAATAATTTACCCCATGCAATCTTATTTGTAGATGATACAATTGTGATTATCTGAAATAAACAATATGGTGACTTTATAAACACTTCTAACAGTGTTAAATCCGTTGGGTGATTGCTTTAGTGCAAGTAAATTAACACTTAATGTTGATAAAACCAACGTATTCTAATTTAGTATCCCTACTGGTAAGCACAAAGTATCTTTGTTTCTACTTGGATGATCACGTCTTGAACTAGAAAACACACACAGAATATAATTTTATTCCTAAATTGAGGTCTATCTGCTATGCATTTTTTCAGAACATTCTTTCCCTGATTATGTTTTATTTTAAAACCTAGATACATTTAGTATTGGTACTACTCAAAACATCAAAACTTTAATACAAGACAAATCAGATCTCCATCTACCCTCTGTTAGCCTAAGTTATTATAAAGGACAGTAGTTAACTATTCATCTATTAATATCTTCAATCCACTGCCTAATTTTCTTAAAACTCTGAAGGGACAAAAGAAAATTTTAGAACAGAATTAACAAAATTTCTGCATACTCATACCTTCTACTCAACTGATAAATTATTTATTCTTTTAAATTGAATTAATCTGCTTGCTATGTATTGTATATTTTTGTATAACTTTTGACTTGTTCCAAATATTATGAAAACACTTACCTGTATATGATTTTTAAAAACTTCTAAAATTTTCATCCATAATGTATGAATTTAAACAACATAAACATGACTACAATAGTATTGTCTGTAGAAAATCTGGTGTCATTAGAGCTAATAGTTCAGAAATTATATTTTTTAAATATTTTTTATATTGACGTCACTAAAAGGCTCTTCACAACAAAGTTTTCAAAACTTTTAGTTCATATTGGCTCAAAATCTTGAAAATAATCATGGGAATATAAATTAATTCGCTTTTTTAACCCTAAATAGAGAGTCACAATGAATTTTTAAGTGGGTTTTCTTAATTTTTTGAACATTACTTCACCATGGTGTTCCCTTAAAACTGCAATGCTGATATAAGATCTATGGAATAGAAAAAAATGAAATTTAAAAAAATTTACACATATTTCTGTGCCTATAGTATTTTTTTTTTCTTCACTTGCCCCTGTCCACCAGGTCCAATTCTTTCAGTCTTCTTTCTCTTATCCCTATTTGAGACTTACCTCTATTGTTTCCAAGTGGACGCCATTCCAACACCTTCCTGGGTAACCTTTCCTCTTGCATTCTTTTCGCTTGTCCATAACAGTTCAATTGTTTATACGTCACATAATACAGCACAGAATTCTTACACTTATTTTGATCTCTTTTAGTCTAACTGTATTTATAATATTTTATAATTCTGAATGTTCTGACTGCCTTAAAAATTCGTTCCATTGACAGTAGTTTTGGTTTTAAATTTTATTTAGCTTCCGTGTTTCAGACTCACACATAACATTACTGCTCAGTATTGAATTATACAGAGTGATTCTATAAAAGCATGCAATAATTACACAGCAAATAGGGGCTGCTGTATTGATCATTTTGAGTAGGGAACTTGCAGTCCACGAAGTCAAATTAAGGATATATGTGAGCTTAAACATGTCTATCGCTATCGCTTACTGTTTTCCATATTATCTACGTTCATTATTTGCATTTGTTTACACTTATTATTCACATTTCTTCACAAATTAAATTACTTCTACATCATTTACAACTCTGAATTAACTACGTACTGTATGTACTTACTTACTGGCTTTTAAGGAACCCGGAGGTTCATTGCCAGCCTCACATAAGCCAACCATTGGTCCCTATCCTGAGCAAGATTAATCCAGTCTCTATCATCATATCCCACCTCCCTCAAATCCATTTTAATATTATCTTCCCATCTACGTCTCGGCCTTCTCAAAGGTCTTTTTCCCTCCGGCCCCCCAACTAACACTCTATATGCATTTCTGGTTTCGCCCATACGTACTACATGCCCTGCCCATCTCAAACGTCTTGATTTAATGTTCATAATTATGTCAGGTGAAGAATACAATGCGTGCACTTCTGTGTTGTGTAACTTTCTCCATTCTCCTGTAACTTCATCCCTCTTAGCCCCAAATATTTTCCTAAGCACCTTATTCTCAAAAATCCTTAACCTATGTTCGTCTCTCGAAGTGAGAGTCCAAGTTTCACAACCATAAAGAACAATCGGTAATATAACTGTTTTATAAATTCTAACTTTCAGATTTTTTGACAGCAGACTGGATGATAAAAGCTTCTCAACCGAATAATAACAGGCATTTCCCATATTTATTCTGTGTTTAATTTCCTCCCGAGTATCATTTACATTTGTTACTGTTGCTCCAAGATATTTGAACTTCTCCACCTCTTCAAAAGATAAATTTCCAATTTTTATATTTCCATTTCGTACAATATTCCCATCATGAGTCATAATCATATACTTAGTCTTTTCGGGATTTACTTCCAAACCTATTTCTTTAGTTGCTTCAAGTAAAATTTCCGTGTTTTCCCTAATCGTTTGTGGATTTTCTCCTAACATAATCACGTCATCCGCATAGACAAGCAGCTGAGGTAACCCGTTCAATTCCAAACCCTCTCTGTTACGTACTGTATGTACTGTGATTAACTCTTCGAATGATAAAAAAAGGGTCTGTCATTGACTCATATCATGTTCTGTAATGTGACAATGTGAATACTATAAACAGAACCACCTTGTGGACAATAGGTCAACAAACAGAACATGATGGATTGCCAGCATATAAATAATAAAATAATGTAAATAGCCTGGGCTGTACGCAAGGCCAGGGTTACTGGGTCTTAATCATCCCCCCCCCCCTTGAACTTAAAATAATGACATATTTAGATTTGATTATTTTCCCTTCTCTAATTGTTCACTGTCAGAGTAACAGAATCTACATCGACATAATCCTAGTAGCCGTCCTACAATATAATCCCTGTGCTTAGTGCTGTGGCGTATTTGAATTGTAACGATGCTACTGCTTACCTATCATAATGTACAAATAACTGTTGACTAAAGCTACAGGGTGAGTCAGGAGGAAAGGTACATGATGTGAGGGTGATAATATTGGTGATTCCGAACAAAAAAAGTTTCTATGAACATATGCCCTCTTCTTAATAGAATCTGACATACAGCTGTTTGAAAATCACGGGCATTAGTCTCATGTCCTTCATCAGCACTCGTGTGCGGACACAACCAAAACGACAGTAGGATGTAGTAGGATTAATGAAACCTATCCTGGGCATTGGATTGGTCGCGGTGGAGTCATTTCTTAGCCACGAGGTCACCCGACATTACCACATAGGATTACTGTACATGGAGTTGGCTTAAGAGCGAAGTCTACAAGTGCAAAGTGGAAACTTCTCGCTCGCATTTCACGTGCTTTTGCTCAAGTAAAGGAATGTCTGAATCAGCTCAGATCAGCAACACTGCAGCTGTCTACAAGAGCTGCAAAGTGCATTGAAGTTAACAGTGGACTTTTTGAACATGTTCTGTGAAGAAAAGTACACAATTAAACAGACTATAAGGTAACAATGTTTTATTTTACTATCACCTGCACTTTTCATGCTCCTCATTGTTTCTACTAGTTTTCTCCGAAACCGTTAAGAACAGGATATATGTTAATATAAACTTTTTTGTTCAGAATCACCAATATTATCACCTCTGAAACCATATACCTTTCCTTTTCATTTCCCCTGTATACCCAATGATTATTGCGTAAGTGTAATAATGACACAAGCAATTTTTATTAAATAAATTAAACAGAAGTTAAAATTTGTTAAAAATTGGATGGTTGTGAAAAAATTAAGTTTCAAAGATTTTATAAGAATATTCATCCATAACACAGTTGCTGTTTAGTTAAGTGTCCGAAGACAGGTCTAAACCTCACAGGTGATACCAAGAAGGCACTACTTATGAGGCAACTAGGCCAGGAGATAGAACATAGTATAATATTAATAAATATACTGGTACTGTAACATAATAATAATAATAATAATAATAATAATAATAATAATAATAATAATACACAACATTTAAAATACCGATAATGTAAATTGTAAACAATTTTAATAATGACATCCTCCTTGACAAAATTCTGCGTAAGGCACTGTAAATAGTAAATGTAAATTTTAATGTAAACGCTGAATTTCGGTGGCCGTCATTTTGAGCACTTTAATCGGGTTTGTAAATGATAAAATAATATTTTAAAACTATAAATAATAATTGAATACTTTCAAGGGAAAAATTGTTCCGGGGCCGGGTATCGATCCCGGGACCTCTGGTTGATCGTACCAGCGCTCTCCCAACTGAGCTACCCGGGAACTCCACCCGACACCGTCTCAACTTTTCCCCTTATATCCACACAACTCGCGTGGGCTGACGAAACACCAGAGACCCACATCGAGTGCACACAAACTCTGTGTGACTTGGAATTGTGGTTTTCTGTTAACGTACACAGTGACATAATATATTATGCAAATCTACTGGGTGTTCATTTCAAAGTGTGTCATGACGTCACTGTTGTTGGGTCACCGATTTGAAGCGAGTTTCAGCTTATATGTTAGAGAAGTTGCCTATTATTTAAGGCGTTCCTCAATCTGAACTTGAGAACGTGTACGGTATAACTTGAACGTCGTAGCAACAGATGGCGGTCTGTACGGTCTGTGTGCTACCATAACCTCTTTCGAACTGTGTTTTGCGCCGGCAAGTCGTACGCAGGGTATTTGTTATCATCGGTTGCGTACGGTAACATTCCGCAACACAAATCAAATGCTCCGTGTCCATGTTGACCGTCGAAGTTAATGTCAACAAATACATAAGTAATCGTCTTAACCCTCTCCCCATATCCCGACAGTACGTATTTCCAAACAGTTCACATTCCTGCCACTACCGGCGTTACCGTACGTATCGGCACGTACTCTTCAGAATGAACGCCGTACTTGCTAGCCAACTTCTCTGCCTCTTAGATTATACACCTGAGCTGCGGAAGTGTAGGAAGATTGAATTCTCTAGGCTCATCAGCTAGCCACATGACGGCATACAGCGAGCCAAGACACATTTTGAACTGAACACCCAGTAGTCTTTCAGGTGAAGCTCCATGTAAAGCAGATTTGAATAATTCCAAGTCACACAGAGTTTGTGTGCACTCGATGTGGGTCTCTGGCGTTTCGTCAGCCCACGCGAGTTGTGTGGATATAAGGGGAAAAGTTGAGACGGTGTCGGGTAGAGTTCCCGGGTAGCTCAGTTGGGAGAGCGCTGGTACGTTCAACCAGAGGTCCCGGGATCGATACCCGGCCCCGGAACAATTTTTCCCTTGAAATTATTCAAATCTGCTTTACAGGGAGCTTCACCTGAAAGACTAGATTTGCATAATATAAATAATAATTGTAAATAAATTTGGGTAATAAGTGTACATAATATGGAAAATGTAAGCTATAGGAATAGACATGTTTAAGCTCATATCTCCTTAAACTGACTTTGCAGACCCGACTTTCCTATCTCAAAATATTCTGTAGAGCATCACCTATTTGCTGTTTAATTACTACACGCTTTTACTGACTTAGTCCGTATATTTGCACTTCATTTTCTCTGGTTATGTAATAATTTATTTATTTTATTTATTTATTTATTTATTTATTTATTTATTTATTTATTTATTTATTTATTTATTTAGAATATTAACGTGCAAAACAACAGCACAAGGCCAATTACAGTTTTGCACGATACAAAACAGAACAAAACAACAAATGATGATGAGAATGAATGATAGAAAATGGCAATGAGATGAAATACAAACAATATAATGGTCTACATAATCAATGATCAAATAATAATTATAAAATTATAAAATTAGTACAATGAGATAATTGAAATAATGGAATAGTCTACATTAATCAATTGACCAAATGCAAGAAATAAAATGGACAAATAATTATTAAAATAAGATCAGTGAGTTAAAAACTCAAAGATATACTACACATTAAATGGATCCAAGTTGAATCCATGCAAATTAGCATATTTAATACATCTGCAGACCGGAGAGAGAGATTTAGGATTCTTATTATAAAACAATTTATGAAATCTTAAACCATTAGCAGGAATACGAAGACTGATATTGCTTATGAAAGATTCACAATCAATATCACCCTTAATGACTTTGCAAAAAAATAAATAATCAAGATCCTGACGTCCGGTGAACAAACTACCGCAATTGAAATAATTGCATTTAATCTCATAGTTATAATCGGAATTTGGTAAAAATCTATAAGAACACAAGGAAATAATAATAATAATAATAATAATAATAATAATAATAATAATAATAATAATAATAATAATAATAATAACACTAATAATAATAATAATAATTCCGTGACATATTTAATAAAGTCTATACTTATGCCAAAATTGTAATAATAATTTTCAAATAACACCTAAATGACGTTATTTGGACCTTAAGCTACAGTTTTTACAACATTCAGTGTCAACAGTTTCACAAGTTTGGTATATAATATATGATTCTTTATTGTTATACAGTGGCTCCTAAATCAGTGACAGGGATCCAAATTCCGTGATAGTGATATCCTAACTCCGTGATACTAAAATAATCCTCATTAACTGCTCAGAAAACAAACGTGTATTTGGAAAAACACAATAAAGTCATGGTGTATTGTTTTAATATGGATTAAGCAAGAAATTACCAGTGGCGTAGCGTCAATGTAAGCTAAAAAGCTTAGCTTCCCCAGTTAATAATAATTTCATAATAAACCTGCAGTTTATGCAGAAAATTATTTATTAATTTTAATATAATTTATATTTACGCGTTAAATATTGTGATGCGGCAGCTCAGGATTATTTGTGATGCAGCAGTAAACAAGAAGCCTGCACACACCAGCTTCCAAGCAGACCGGTTTCTTCTGTGTAATCCACCCCGCAGATTTTCCATCCCTTTTAAACTACCCTAGTCGCAAGGCTGGAAAAGAAGCTAGCTTTAACATTTAAAATAAGTTGTTTCCGAGTTATCCCTATTCTCAGTTGTGTTCAGTTGAAGTGTTAGTGTGCATTGTGGCTGATATAATAAATAATGAGCGAAATAACAGTTCCTGACACTAATTTACTTGAATTTTTTAGGACAATTGTATTATCAAGACTGACTTACGAACAAAAGTGTGATTTAAAACACAAATGACCGACTCCCTTGCTGTGAATGAAGGACACAACCAAAAGACAGACGCATACTTATGTAATGATACTAATATTGTGATTTCTCTAAGTATGACAGGGAGTGAGCTAATGTTATACGTATACGTGTCTATTTGTTAAGAGATATGTGTAAACCGTGAAATCATATTTTACTACGTATCATTTGAGGTCATGCCTTATTGGTGTTACTTACGATGTTCCAACCAATCTTCGACTGCTGACTTGAAATTGACTACTATTTATTTTAAGACTGTATTTTTGTAATACGTTTTCTCATATTGCATGAAAGACAACTTGAGTTAGCTTCCCCTGCTCAAAATTTCATGCTACGCCACTGGAAATTACAACATAGAAAAAGGGCCTGAAATACTTGTATAACTGCAGGAATACATATCAGGATATCACATATTAATATATTATAAACAAAATAAACTGAAAGTTAAATTCAATACAAAATTAAATTTGAATAAATTGAATTATAACACAATTATTTCTCATTATTTATATTCCTAACAGCAGTAATTAAGTTAAACATATGCCCTATTACTTTATTATAATTATAATTGATGTTTTTTATAATTTATTTCTATTATTATTTTCACGAACTATTTTCTTTCACAGACATTAATTTTTACAATTTAGCGTTGGCATCACTGGTCGAGTGAGCCAGGAAGGAGAAATATGAAAATAAATCCGAAAATGGGAAAGCTCCTGTAGCATTGTTATTGTCTCACAATGTTTAAATAATCATACACATTGATTCAGCTGACTTTAATCTACAGTAATATATCATTTTTGTAATGCTATATTAATTCTTACTTCAAATATAAAATGTTTCTTCAGAAGCGGTCACAAGACTTACTGGTCAACCGCCTTTCACTGAACAAAAGCTTCTGCAGTCGACTACTTCTATTCAAAAGGCGGGTAGTCAATAAAAGAAGACATCTCCTGGCTTCTGTTAGGTATTTCAAAAACTTAAAAGTCAGAGACCACAACTCCATGGCAATCAATTGAAATTTTATCACGGAATTAGGCACTTTTACCCTATAACATACAAGAGAAAGTGATGTCCAAGATCATGGCGTTACCTCTTATCTTGCTTCACTTCCTTTTTCTGCCATTTTAGTTGCTGGAGGAAGAGAGATCGCTCTATTCATGTGTGCGCGGTCAAAGAAAATATATTTTAAAATGCCTGAAGATGATTGTATTTATTTTACTCCCAATGTATGATCTGCGAGTATTTCATGATAAGCATATCACGAAAAGAAGAATAAACCCGTTGTCATATTTTCAGAAACAATGTTCGTCTGAACCTAGGAACCTCGTTACAGCATCATTTGTGCGCTTTATCTATTAATTTATGAACGTTTGGAAGTGTCATTACATGTTTCAATACCTTGCCAAGATGCCAGAATTGACAGCAGCATCCCAGAAAACCTTCGCAAATACTATTTGTCTAGCAGTAGTTTCAGTTGAACCAAAATTAACTAGACTTTATAATACAAGCGCATCTGATCAGCTCTTTGAACTCAGTTCAGATTAAGGCACAGAAGTGAATTTTTATAAAATTTGCTGAAAAGACTGATTCGCATCACAATAATCGCGATAATTAATTGTTGACATTCTCTTGGAAGAAGGCCGCCATCACTAACGGATACCAACCCAAGTTTAAAATAATATAAAATCCCATTTGTCTAGGAAAAGATTAGGAATTATATCGGTATAACCTGTTATACTTCAAATCAGTAACATGAACAATGTTATTCTACTTGCAGCTGGTTTATTTCGTGAGGTCACGAATGTGTGATTGTCCGCCATGACCAATATTGGAAGCACGGCCTTGCATAATAGATAAAACACTATTGTTGGCCTAATACTATTATTTTGTAATTTGTTTGATGGAAGACGTCACTTCCTAATTATTTTGCAAACTAACATCTGCATCATTACGAACAGTTAGTATATTATAATACTAGCCGTACCCGTGCGCTCCGCTGCACCCGTTAGAAATAAATGTAAAGTAATTACATAATTAAAATAGGACATTTGATCCAGGGAACATTCGTGTTTGATAGAAGGATAAATCGTTTAATATGTTACTTAATTTAAATGGTATTTAAAATATTAAAATGCGATCATTTTGATCCAGAGAGCACTCATTTGGTGCAATGACAATTCCTTTAACATGTTATTAATTGTTATTACCAATTATTTTTGGGAAAGCGAAAATTAACAGAAAAATTTTGGCTACATATTTATTATTATGTTTATATTATATTATATTATATTATATTATATTATATTATATTATATTATATTATATTATATTATATTATATTATATTATGTAAAAAGTGTGTTGATAACGGATGTACTCGAATTAGAAAGTTTTTAATTTGTTGTGGGAGCTCTTGAATCTCAGAAGGAACAGCTTTTACAACAGCGCAACATAATCTGCTTGGCTCATTACCCAATTTTTTTGCATTGCATTTATTGCATATATATTTTATGTATTTTAACACGATTCAATTGAGCATAGTTAAAATTTGAATTATAAAATAATGGATTGCTAAGCTAACGTACTGCATACTAAATCAATACACTCTCGTTGTTCGTTAATTCTCTGAGATAAAAATGAATGTGTTCATAAACATTATTTTAAGAAATACAGGAAATGAATATACAGAATAACCTATCAAGTTTTCTGTACATAAGACGCTATTTTAATCTTACCTGTCCTCAATTCACTCACAAGTTACTGTAATAACATTATAGCATTATGTCCATCCAGAGAAACTACACTTTCCAATGATGAAATAATTAATTATACAAATCGGTTAATTTAGGTTCCTATATTACTTCATACAGACACAGAAACATTGTCTGTAGGCTATCTTTCATGGCTTTCGATTGTTGTGTCTAAGGCCCCTTATAGACGAAGTCATTTGTTTTTTATTTCAATACACCGCCTTAGATGGCAGTTATTTTAATTTTAAAACTCATTTATCTCATTAAATATCAGTCCTATAAAAATTTTTCAAAGAATAAAACTTATCAGAAATCACTTTTAAAGAAACTTTTGTTATGTAACATTTTTCACAAAAATCAATAATAAGCGAGATATTTCGATTTATTTAATTCAGGCCCCCTTATAACCCCTTTTAACTTACGTATTTTGAATACCATATAGCCTAAAATCTAAGTTACAACGAACTTAATGTATATTCCAATTTTCATCGAAATCCGTTCAGCCATTAACGCGTGAAAGGGTAACAAACATACATGCAGACAGACAGACAGACAGACATACAAACAAAAATTTCAAAAAAGCGATTTTCGGTTTCAGGATGATTAATTATACATGTTAACACCAATTATTTTTAGAAAATCGAAAATTACCAGAAAAATTTTGGCTACAGATTTATTATTAGGCCTAGTATATAGATTGTTACATTTTTCTGATGCTCTTTGTCCTAACAGTTGAAAGTAGACAAGACTTTCATGCGAGCAGTATCGTGATGTGTTTTGTGTGTGATCTGGATTATAAATGACGCAACAATGTGCCTCAGTTTTCGTGTTTCATTTGAGCGCCAATTTCATTGTGCTGTGGTTTGTGTACCTACTCAAGTTTATAAATATACACAACAACGGGTCCCAGTCTTTGTCTTTACGTTTTTGTTTTTCGTTGTTATTGCATGTGAAAGTATTGAGTCTGTATCAGTTCATGATGCGAAAGTGTAACATTCAAATGAAGCGTTTCACAATCCAGATATTATATTCTTAAAATAAAAAAAGTATTCACTCTAATAAAATCGGGATAGTTTTTATTGTAGACAAACTTCCTGGATCCAGAGCTCGGTGCTCCAGGACATGCAGTAGCTAGAAGAGTCACGGATCCAAACTCTTTCAAGAATCATTTCGCTACGAATCCATTAGAAATGAAAATGGCGACTTGAAGCACAATGACAACAATAAATTTGCTGATGTCGGATGAAGGAGGAGGAACTCTTCTGAGTTCAGCTGGCAGATTGTGGGGTAAGAGGTTATTGCATTCTGCCGTGAATTCATGGAAAAACTAAATGTCAGGTTGCGTGAAAATCGCCACGGGTGTGGCCACACTGTCAAGAGACATACTTAAAAATAGTAAAAATACTGAAGCAGGTTTTTTTTGTCAGCACCAAAGAGCATTGTTGAAATTTAGCTAATTAACAGAGATATCGGATTAAAAACGAAACAACTGAACAATGAGATGCGAAGCAAGAATAATAAATGAAGGCACTTCTAAGGCACATTGAGGCGGATACATGAGACATAGGTCTACTCGTGACACACTATTTTGAAATGAAAAATTTACAGCATAAGTTACATGTCTGTAAACAAGCAAAAAAATTTGGCAGTCTACACATTGACAGGAACAGTCGGAGAGAAAACAAATACTAAAAATTGCAAGAGTTTGTAAACATGAACCAATGTGATATCAGATAACCCTCGAGAGAATGTTGGCTAGCCTGTATCAGAAAAGAGGCTACGACTCAAAGTATGATGCATTTGAAGGGCCCAACCACGGTAATGAACGCATTTCATTTCGCTTAATGGTCTAAAAAGAATGCGTAAAATACTTGAGCAAATATTACCAGAATGTAGCCTACAGTAAACTTCTTCCCTGCGTGTTGTTCGCTGTGGCTGTGACAACAACGCAGAACAGCATGGCGTGCTTCCTTCTAGCTCTGCCGAATAACACTGGTCACTGGCTGATTCATTGATTCATTGATTGATTAACTGATTGGCCAGTCGATGGATTAATTGAACGGTCAGTTAATTACTTCACTGACAAACCAACTGAACTAATTATATTTTATTTAGTCTATTTATTATTTTACTTTCTGTTGATCAATTGATTGATTGATAGATTCATTAATAGGTTAATTAACTGATTGATCGCTTGGTTGATTGATTGGGTCATTTATCGATTGATTGGTTCATTCATGCCTTGATCGAATAATCGATTGGTTTATTTATTTATTTATTTATTTAGTTATTTATTGATCAAATTATTGGTTGATTGAGTTAACTGCCGATTAATTGACTGATTGATCTGTTGGTCGATTGATTAGTCGGTTGAGTTATTTATTGGTTGATTGATTGATTGATTGATCGGTTGATTGACCTGCTTATTTATTGGTGAATTGTTGAGTTCATTGATTCAACTGTCAATTAATTGACATTGATCTGTTAATCGATTGATTGGTCGGTTGAGTTATTTATTGATTGATTGATTGATCAGTTGATTGAACTGCTTATTTATTGGTAAATTGATCAGTTGATTGATTCAACTGTCAATTAATTGAGTGATTGATCTTTTGATTGATTGATTGATTGGTCGGTTGAGTTACTTATTGGTTGATTGATTGATCGTTTGATTGATCTGCTTATTTATTGGTAAATTGATCAGTTGATTGATTCAACTGTCAATTAATTGACTGATGGATCTGTTGATCGATCGATTGGTCGGTTGAGTTATTTATTGGTTGATTGATTGATTGATCAGTTGATTGAACTGCTTATTTATTGGTAAATTGATCAGTTGATTGATTCAACTGTCAATTAATTGAGTGATTGATCTTTTGATTGATTGATTGATTGATTGATTGATTGGTCGGTTGAGTTACTTATTGGTTGATTGATTGATCGTTTGATTGATCTGCTTATTTATTGGTAAATTGATCAGTTGATTGATTCAACTGTCAATTAATTGACTGATGGATCTGTTGATCGATCGATTGGTCGGTTGAGTTATTTATTGGTTGATTGATTGATCAGTTGATTGAACTGCTTATTTATTGGTAAATTGATCAGTTGATTGATTCAACTGTCAATTAATTGAGTGATTGATCTTTTGATTGATTGATTGATTGGTCGGTTGAGTTACTTATTGGTTGATTGATTGATCTGCTTATTTATTGGTAAATTGATCAGTTGATTGATTCAACTGTCAATTAATTGACTGATGGATCTGTTGATCGATCGATTGGTCGGTTGAGTTATTTATTGGTTGATTGATTGATCGGTTGATTGACCTGCTTATTTATTGGTTAATTCAACTATCGATTAATTGGCTGATTGAGCTGTTCATCGATTGATTGGTCGGTTGAGTTATTGATTGATTGATTGGTTGATTGATTACTTATTTATTGCTAAATTGATTGTTAGATTAAGTGACATAAACAGTCATACTGACTGACTCACCGACTGAATTTGATTGATTGATTGATAAATTGCACTTACTGACTGAACGACAGACTCACTGGCTGATTGGTTAGCTGCCTATTGAGCTCTGTTTTGTCTGAGTCGTCCCCCACTATTTTAAGCAACTCAGTCGGTCATTTTCGTGCTCTTTGCTGCCTCGTTCATGCCTCGCGACTATTTCCTCAGAGCGAATTAATGGTTCGAACCCGTGCCTGGGACCGGGCGGCTAATCTGCATAGCTTACTGCGATATTTATTATAATGGATCAAACTTGCACGATTCCATCATTTCCAGAGAAAGTATCCATTACTGCCTGACACCAGACTCAATAAACGGTGCCATGTAAATGACACTATCTCCTCACCATACGGTATGATACAATCAATACATGAAGAAATTTTCAAATCTTTGAAATCGTTAAAATGGGTACCATCGAATTCTTGCATCAAAAACTTTAAACTGGTACCATCGCGGGATAACAAACCTCGCTGAAAGATGGCTCATGACCATGGAATTTAATGGCCTTTATTTCGAAGATTAGATTAATTTCTTGTCACAATGCACACCAAATTTGCTCCAGAACCAACATCACTTATGAGGTAGTATCCGTAATCATACAGCATGTTGATTGGACAGCAGTCGGTGGAGACAAAACAGCATCACGACAGACCGGATACTTGGAATCTGCACGCAATGCTCCAAGATTCGAAGGCGGATCTTATCTGAAGGTGGATTTGCTCCCTATTCATGGTCACTGAAGCCCAGAAACATGTTGTCTAACAAGAGAGACAAAGATCCAGTAATGGGAAGGCGAGGCGGATCTATTAAAAATAGACACAATCAGTGTCGGTGCGTCAATAAGAGCACAAGGGCACGTGAACACCTTGTTTCCATTAATTCACGACTAGTTTTATTATTTAATATCGTATCGGCGTAGTGGGGATGTATAATATCAGGATCGAGTATTTTAAACTTCCCGCATCTTACATAAACTTCTTATGTAAACTTGGCAACATCCGTTCACGTACAAGCCGTGCTCTTTTCAAGAAGGTTACAGAAATTTCACGCATGCGCGGGAGAAAATTGTCTTTCGCTGGCCGCTTATGACTCGTCAAGAGCACAAAGCATTAAGTGAACAGTGAATCTATCCTACAGATGTCAGGTGCATCGATGCCTATCGTTTACGTGCTCGAGGAGGAAATTTAATTAGTCTGTATTTTAGCCTGCAGGTGTCAGCATCTCACTGTCGGTACGTTTGCTTTATGTGGAAGTCTGTACAGTGCTGCTACGAGAGTATAGTTTGTGAATTATTATACTTCAGTGTGGGCATATAGCATAGTTTGGCTTTCAAAGACGTGCTGGCTGAATGTGATGGTAGTATGAATTTAAATATCTGTATGGTGGTGTATATTATTTAAGAATAATATTAACTGGCATGTATTTATAGTAATCAATCTATGCGAATGGGATTACAGCACTGGCATAGGCTATAGTGTATCAGTGTGTTGTGAATCAAAATACAATATATTACTGAACACACGCTTTCGTAAATTGTGTTATGTATTAATTTTTAACAAACGTAAACAATGAACTCTGTTCAAGTAATTTTGAAGAGTAAAGAACTGGATAAACTGGCTTACCAGGAAAAATTGAAAATAAAAAGACTAAATTTAATAATAATAATAATAATAATAATAATAATAATAATAATAATAATAATAATAATAATAATAATAATAATAATAATAATAATAATTATTATTATTATTATTATTATTATTATTATTATTATTATTATTATTATTATTATTGGGCGGCCGGGTAGCTCAGTTGGTAGAGCACTTGGCTACGGACTGGAAGGTCCGGGGTTCGATCCCAGGTGGTGACAGGATTTTTTCTCGTTGCCAAACTTTCAGAACGGCCCCGAGGTTCACTCAGCCTCCTATAAAATTGAGTAGGGCCCGGACGAGAAGTCATGGCACCGGCGCGAGGTACGTATTTTAGCTCGTTTGCTTGGACTCGCCCTCACACTCAACTGGAGGGGTGTTGGGTTAGTTGGTTACTAGCATTCCGAGTGTTCAGATCGTTATGCTACTACCGCTATTGCTAATACTGAAAACATTGCCCTTCTGAGCGACCTCATTATGGCATTGTCTAAGAGGTGAAATCATAGAGTAGTTCATAGTCAAGGACATGAAATAGCATACAATGTATGGAAATTCATGTCAGAAGAGGCTGTAAACGGAATACCAATTCCATTGAAAAGCGTGTGTGCAAGAGTACTGGCTGCCACTGGTATTTCAAAGCAAACCTTGGCAAGAATCAGGAAAGAAGGGGAAAATATTGAGGCAGGAACAGCAGATCTTTCTCCAGTCCGGAAAAATCACAGCCGAAGAAGAAGATTGTTGCAGCTGTAAACAGTTTTGATGAGGAAGTCATAAGAAGACTCATCTATATTTTCTACGCTACGCATAAGCAGAGGCCGACTCTGCAATCGCTTCTTCCAAAAATGGATATCAGTGTATGATTATGTGAAGAAAGTAGAGAACAATTACATTGAAAGTGAGCACGTGATGGACGTATTTTGGAGAGCATTTCCATAGACTTAGGGACATCTGATTCCAGCACAGATCAGTCGTCTGATTCGGACAGAGAATAAGAATGTAAAGATGGAATAGCGGGCGTAATTCCATTAGGTAGCCTACCTTCGGACTCCTGAGTAGGAAAGTAGTGCTACTAAGGCAAGACGAATGTTTTTGGAAAGAGATTAAACGGATATGCCTGCCGCTCTGAGCTTAAGAACCGTAACCCAAACAACCCCCACTCCTCTGCCCTGCTGGCCGGCAATTTAAAACTTCGCGCATGTTGGTGCCATAACATCTCGTCTCAGCTCTACCGGGTCTTTCCCGGGGGTAAAAGGCGGTCAGAGCGTGGTGCCGATCACACCGCCTCATTGTAGTGCCGAGGTCATGGAAAGCATGGGGCTCTACCTCCATGTCCCCCAAGTGCCTTCATGGCATGTTACGGGGATATCTTATTATTATTATTATTATTATTATTATTATTATTATTATTATTATTGTTATTTATTTTTTTAATTTATTTTTTGTTTTTCGACAGTGAAACATTGGAATCATGACATTTCATATTAGGCTAAAAACGTACGATTTCAAATTCTCTTCGATTTTGGAACACAAAATTGTGAACACATAATATTTTATCACGAGCCGCCACTGGACACAATATCCTAACCTACAGCCACATCACAAGAACAATGCAAGTGTTGTGAAATGAAACATCTCGTCAGCGCGCTTGTGAACATCATTTGTATCTTTCTTTTTCACAATAATGAACTGTGTGCACGAAACTTGCTTCTTTATTTGTATCATCCAATTGCTTGCTTAGAAGTTAGCACAATGGATAGCGCTCCTTGAGATACTACATTACTTACTGCGAAATGAGCCAATTAGTACACTATCTTTCCGAAAGAAGGCGGATATCTCCATGTCATCTTTTAGAAGATGGCGGTCGTCCAGACTTCTGAGGCGAATGAATGAAATTACGAACGAAAAGTAGGTATTCAGCTACTTCAGAAGGCGTCGAGGATAAAACAAATGACGCTACTGGGAAGTCGGTGTGCTCATGTCTTGCCCTGGATGACAAATGAACGTTGCATATTCAGAGCCCAAATACGTTAATTTCAATCAGCATATCATGCACTACGTATACAATCAATTCTTGCAATAGTTCTCGTATTTGACAACGTTTTAATCTTCTTCTTTTCTCTTATATATATACAGGGTGGAAGTGAAATAATCCTGCAGATTGAAAGGGACGATAGGGCACACTTAAATGAATAGAAAACCTAGCCTATATCACGTTTTGTGATTAATTGCACGGTTAATTAAAAAATTAAGTTCGGAGTTTCAGTAGTCCGGCAACATTGTCGCTAATACACTACTCGTGATACAGATGTAAGAGGTCCACGAACTCCGTACGGGCTATTCCATCTCAAATCGACCGAAATATAGAGAAAATTGACCTTACAATTTCTAAATACAATAAAACTTTTTCTGTCCGTTGACAACTGTGATACAATGCTTTGTGCAAAGTTTGAGGCATCAGAACTTCATAGTGTTTAAATTTAAAATACTGAAATTTACCGTATTTTCATAAAATTTGCAACTTTAGACTGTTGTGGCTCCTAAACCCTGTGCGTGCGGTACTGCGCCGTTCAAGTCTAGGCGTGTGAAAATAATCTATTTAATACCCTCGAAACTTATTGCCGAGCCACTGAGCAAGCAATGCTGAATCCCTCTTAATAATGCAAGGTTTTTCCTCAATATTTTTTACATTTTTATAAATGGACATAAACCCTAAAAGTAATTAAAATCAGATTACCTCTCTCTCTGTATACAAAATAATAAGGATTACTTCTTAACATAACCTACCAAATGTCAGCTTCAAAATAAGCTCTCGTTCAATGTTCTGCAGTAAATGGTTCCAGAGTTCTGAACGCTGAAATAGGCTTGTTTTTATAAAATCCGCTAAATTTGTCGCTCAACAATATGAAAACCGTTTGACTTTCGATAGTATATTTTTTAAAATGCACTCTTCTCAGCACCTTGTAGAAATAGGGAAAAAATTAGAGTATAAAAAATGCGAGGTTTTTTACTAATCGATTTCATATGGAATAGCCCGTACGTAAGCTGCTATCTAGCAAGACGTTACCACTCGCTCGCTTCTTGCAATGGCTTCAATTTAGGGATTTTAAAAATTAAATATACACGAAAACCGTGCAAGCTGTTGAAATACGCCAGAGGAATAAATTATTATTTATTACATTTCCTATCCATATGGATAAAAATTACGATTGTATTCTCATTAGTTACCGAATAAGAGAATTGTTTTAAACATTTGGGAATTCTTTTTCTGAAAAAACTATCAACTTTCCACCAATATGATATTATAGTTTTTTGTTACATAGAACATAAGCTATTCGCTCTGGAAATCTGCAAGACTATTTCACTGCCACTCCGTATACACTCTTTGACATTTATCGTCATATCGCGAGTGTAAGATCTTTGGTTATGTCAGTAGGCCGTGGATTATTGTTGTGATTCAGTTACTATTGTTGTATCACAGTCTACTATATACAGTCACGAAGCTTGAGTTTTGAGGGTGCTAGAAACAATAGACTGTGCCAGTACTATTTTGCATTGCATGTAATGAGGCGATATTAGCGATCCTAGTGGTGAGCAACTATCTAATGTTTGCATATTTACTACGTATAGAGATTCGTGACTGTATATACTAGACTGTGGTTTTATGTTATATAGCCTAAGGCCTGCTGATTTCATTTTTTAATTTTTTTTATTTTATTTGGTTATTTTACGACGCTGTATCAACATCTAGGTTATTTAGCGTCTGAATGAAATGAAGGTGATAATGCCGGTGAAATGAGTCCGGGGTCCAGCACCGAAAGTTACCCAGCATTTGCTCGTGTTGGGTTGAGGGAAAACTCCGGAAAAAACCTCAACCAGGTAACTTGCCCCGACCGGGATTCGAACCCGGGCCACGTGGTTTCGCGGCCAGATGCGCTGACCGTTACTCCACAGGTGTGGACCAGTTTTTAATGATTATGATATTGGTGATTAAGGCGGTGATGAATCATAGTAGGCCTATATAAATTTCCAAACCTGTATTTGTTCTTACGACTGAGGAAACCATGAAAAACCTCAGTTTGATTGTATAGTCACGGGGTTTGAATCCGCGACCTCCCGAATGCGAGTCCAGTGCGTTACCACTGAACCTCCTCGCTCTGTAACATTTACTAAGACATCATATCAGTGGCGGCTGGATCACGGTTTTAAGTTCAAGTCCTACAATTTAGTTCACAGTCTACTATATACAGTCGCGAAGCTCGAGGTGTTTTTTTTGCAAATCTCGTGATAAACCGCTCCAAGCGGTTAGCAACTAAAAACAATAGACTGTCCATGGTCGACTTTGGACTGTGTCGTATTTCTATCGAGTGCTAGCTCGTTGCGTATTTCACATTGATGCTTGTGAAATGTTCGTTATTGGTTATAATGAAAATGTTAATGGCTAAAATATAATAATTGGAATAATAATATGGGACAAGGAGGAGACGTTTGTAGTGCTATAAATTGTAGCAACAGTAAGAGAAAGAGGCCAGAGTTATCCTTTTTCCGATTTCCGAAAGATTCAGAAAGGTTCCTGGGTTTCCACAAGAATGCTGTGCAGAAACAAAACTGTTAATTTGAAGTTCTTTGTGACTGTTAGAATACATTATATCCTTAAATTTCACAATGAAATGTTTCAGTCTAACCGAAAGGACATTAGATACCGGTCAAAGTTCTGTCACAGGCTGCTAAATTTCCAGAGAAATAAAGGTTAGGTCTACTTTTTTTTTCAGAGGATATATTTTTAATTGTAGCTATTAATTTTGTTATTATTTTTATGTGTTATTTTACTAAAGGCGTAGAAAAATTAAGTTTGTTTTAATGAACTTTACTGATCACGTTTTATTTTCAATTCTGGTGGGATTATTATTGCTTAGGCCTAATTTTTTCTTCAAAGGATATGTTTTTAATTATAGCTGCTAATTTTGTTGTTATTTTTATTTGTTGCTTTAACTAGAGACGTAGAAAAAGTCTGTTACAATAAAATGTATTGATCACGTTTTATTTCCAATTCTGGTGTGATTATTATTCCTTAACCTCATCCCATTTTGTTAACTACATAAGCCTACACTACAAGTACCGGTACACGTAAGTTACTCCATTAATTCATATTTCCATTATTATTGTTGTAAAGAGAAATGCAAATTAATATTTATTGGTTTCAATTCATAGTTAATTATCGCTATAATCTTGAATGAGTGAAGCTATTATAGCAAATTTCAGTTCGTTTTGCACAAACAAAAATTATATTAACTTATTTCTTGCAGGTATCTTCGAGTTTATGGTGGAATTTAATATACTTCATTAAAATAATAAATTAACTTTATGCATTTAATATTTCAATAATGGAAGGAAGGTGTTAATTTTTCCAAAAGAACACGACAACGAAATTGTAACATATTTTGTCGGCTGCTAGGAGAGAGATCTGCGATGATGAGGCGATAGTAGCGATCCTAGTGGTGGACAACTACCCCTGTTTGCATTTTTACTACATATTGAGCTTCGCGACTGTATATAGTAGACTGTGTTAGTGTGTTGAGTTGTCACAGGTAGAGACCGTCTAAAATAGGAGTGCGGGTTGCTTTACGTCGCCCCTACTTCATGCTCCGATGGACTCCGTGGGGTGACGTGGTACTTACTGCACAATCACACAGCACTAGGCGAGGAAAGCAAACTTGACGATGAAATTGATACATAACTTGAACATTTCAGAGAATGATGTTGTGAAACGTGATTTGCAGCAGGATTACAACATGTGCGACATTGCAAAATAAGTGCAGACATCAAGTCTACATGTGCAGACCAACTACAAGCAGAACATGCGCAACTACAGTCTAACCTTTAGCTAATAATGACATGAACCAATTAAAAATTATCTCGTTATCACTCATACGCAGATCTACATGCACAACAGTGACCTCTTCCATCGAGGGGGATCTCTCTGCTGCATTAACATAGCAAACTATTATCAATTTCTGTATATCTCAACTGATGGAATCGTTTATGCCTTTAAATTGAATTAACTTACTTGCTATATAATATATTTTATAGCTCAACTGATGAATAATCGTTTGGGTTTGTAAATTTGATTGGCTATGTAGGGTAAGGTTGCCTATATTGCACCACTTTAGCATTTATAATTTTTATTGAACAAAACAGTTTTTATTTTCTGCATTCCTTTACAAAGATACATTCCCAGAATATTTACCTTTCATGTAAAAAAATAACCCTTGAATTTGATTTAATATTTTTTAATTAGAATGCTATTTTCGAAACTCTTGTCGGTAGTGCCATTTAGGCAACTAGTTTCCTAAATAGTACCTGCTGTTTCTTAAATCGCACCTCTTTATCTGCAGGGAACAGGATGAAAGAAAGCTTTTAATATTGAACAGTATTTAATATGAATAATGTAAGAAATGCGAATTACGAGTTTATTGAAATTAATGAAAGAGAGTAACGCATCTTCAAAAGAAATTGAAAAAATAGAGCATAAATTACCTAACATTTAAATTGCCTCAATGCGTTTTTTTATTGTTACACATTTGCCATGTGCTTCACCAGGCAGTTCAGACTGTAAACTGCGTCACCTTTTCTCCACGATTATCTCGAAGCCACCTAAGAACCGCTTCATGATATAGCTGTCTGAAATGATTTGAAGATAGGAACATCTAAAGGCTGGGCCTATGAGTATTATGACGAGGAAGCTGAAACAGGAGCATGCCATTTTCCCGAGATAATCTAGCTTCTTAATTTTTGGAATGGGTCGTATAGGTGGACAGAAGCAGCACTTTTTTCTCTGGCAGGTTTGAGTGGCAAATAAAATGTTTGACTATTCGACAAATAGTTCACTGTTGATGTAACCTGACTCAGAGCAAACAACTAACGATCCTGGAGGAGCACCAGCTGATAATGTAGGATATTCTGTTTGACGTTTAAAAATTATCATGAGTGGCACCTGGTGCGCTTGTACAGCACACACTTGTTGTATTAACGCCCTTTTCACCACTTGATATTGCACCCACCTCATGCATTCCTCGTTCAGTTAAAATTTTTGGGGCCTTCTTTTGTACAGCTAGAATTGCTACAGTTGCTCATATCGCACCGGTGCGAATTAGGCACCTACAAAGTGGTGCGAATTGAGAAACTACGTCATAAGTTATTATTTCCTTCATTCTAGCCTATAATCACCACATGTTCGAAAATACTACTAAGTTAAATGTTCTTTAATATTTCTTTCAACCAATAACATCTTAAGATTATGGATTCCTTTGCATACAAATCCGTTATTTAGTTACGAAATGTTAGCTAAATATACATCCACCTGAGCGATTATATTAGATACACTATCACTACGCTGTTGATACAAAGAAGTGGCAGAAATCAAGTGACATGGTGGAAGTTCATATGGTATATTGTAACAATACCACTAGATGCCACACTACTACAGTAACTTGTTTTAAACTAGCAGTGGTGCGATTTAGGAAGCGGTGCGATTTATGCTACTCTACCCTACTGTATATTTTTAGTAGAGCCATCGATGTCGCTGGCCTGCCGATCCGGAGCTGCACTCGGGCTTGGGTTGGATTCCCCGTTTGATCTGATTGATTGGTTTCTTCCGAGGTTTTCCCCAGTCGTGGGGCTAAAGCCGGTTAGTCTATGTCGAGTACTCGGCCTCACTTCACTTCACCTGATTACCATTCAGATTGTTCTTCTCAAAATTGTGATTGTCCCATATCAACCGAATCCTCAGAAGTTAAGTATTTAGGCATTACGATCGACCAACACTTACGATGGAACAAATATATTACATATTTATGCAATAGATTACGTAAAACAATGTATATCTTTGTTATACTTCGGTCATATTTACCAATTAATATTTTACGTCTCATTTATTTAGCTTTATTTCAATCAGTTCTCCAGTATGGAATTTTAGGGTGGGGAAATGCTTGTAATTCTAATCTCACTCCACTAATACTTATTCAGAAAAGAATCATTAAAATATGCCTTAATAAACCAATTGATTACTCATCCGAGCTTTTGTTTACTGATTTTAATGTTTTGAAAATTAAACAGATTTATTATATTGCCTTATTAATCTTCATACATAAAAACCGTAATAAATTCAAATTGTATCATCATAAATATGGAACTAAAAGATCCGATTTTATACGACTAGAGGAACCGAAGTGTTTCACAAGCACAGCTCTGAGCCATGGTACCTACTTTGGTCCAAGGTTATACAATAAAATAATTCATAAATATCCAGATTTGCAAAATTTTAGTATCAGGAATTTAAAAAATAGCGTTAGGAATTTAATTTTTAAAGAATATATATTGATTTAATATGTATATGTATTTGTATGACTTAAATTGTCAAAATTGAAATTGTATTTTTAAATTTAATTTAATCCTGTAATTTTTTTTCTTGACCCAGTTTGTGTCAAAAAATTATCTTTGTGTTTATCTTTGTGTTTAGATATCTCCCTGAGCACGAATTTTTTTACTCCTTCAGGGAAGAACTAAGATTGTAAAAAAAAAAAAAAAAAAAAAAATGGCAGGTAATCTGTTGGCGAATCCTCGGCCTCACCTCATCTCACTACATCTCGCCAAAAAATTGTAAAAATTGAAATTGAAATTGTAAGAAAATTGTAAAAATTAAAATTGTAATCTCGTAAAATGTTGAGTTGTTCTACATCTTAAAGCTTCATTGCTAATGTAAGATCTATGGAATACAATAAATGAAATTAAATGAAAATGAAACAGGATGTTAGCCTGTGCCTCATAGTTTGGAACTTCAGGATTAGCAATGACATTGCCTAAACTTAGCACATCCATCAACCCAGTGGCGGCCGGTGAGGCATTCTGGTGTTGGTGCCAAAAATGAAAAACGTTGTACGCAAATTACTCTAGTGAAATTAATAATCACAGTTCACGTTTGCATTATATTAAATAAAACACATTAAATAAACCAGCTATTTTACCAGGTGTACAGTTAATAATGTATCTAGTAACAGTTACAATAACATTTCCGAAACTAATAACGAAATTTACAGATACAGGCAATCAAAACTTTCGCAGTATTGTTAGTCAAATACAAATAAATTTTATAACTAGTAAAATTACTGGCAAAAACACACGAGATAAATAATGGCATAGATAATAATCAAACACGTTTGCACTTTATTTAATAGGCCGATGAATCCAAGACAGCGGCCTGAATAACACATGTTCATGTCCTGCACAGATCTCATGTATCGTTAACAAAAGCATCAATACCATACAAAAGTGTAGCGATAATTAGTTGCCGCAAAATAAAACAAATATTACACAACGTTAACAAACAGTTTTACATAATATGAAAAAATATTTATCTTTCTAAAAAGAACCATGACTATCTCTGCGTTCAATATAGTTATGGATAATAATTTACACATTCAAATCCAAGTTATGTGCATTAGTTTTTAATTGGCAACATTACATTAACATTTGGTGCGGAACTCAAACTCATAGACAAATAACGTCTCCAACAACCCTGCCATCTAGCGAAATTTCTGCATTACTGTGCTCTAGCTGGCGGAATATTAACTACTGAGTCAAACTGAATTCGGCTCAAAGTCTGCCATAAGAAACGCATATAAACTAGAAGCAGTAGCCTTTTGTACAGTGTTATATGGACGCAGGTAGTGCCTCAGTGAAGTGGCTCCAACTTTCGGAAAGACGCTGCAAGAGTGCGTCCGGATATGTGCGCGCGCTCGTTCAGATGAAATACAAATAAAATGTATAAACTATTACAACTGCTTTCTAGGATATTATTTTTGCTTCTTTCATTGGTGGTGCCATGGCACACTGGCACTACCCCAAAAGCCGCCCCTGCATCAACCTGTAATGAATAACAATGGCTAATTCTTAGTTCTATTACTAGTAGTAGTAATGTTCAAATGCAAAATGCAAAGTATTACCATGAATAAAATATTGCATGATGTATTAACTCTATAAAGTCTTGGGGAAAGTAGGCTAGTTCGTAGTAAACGCTGGAAAAAAATGTTCCACTCAAAAAAGTGCTGAGATACATTTCAGCTGACAAACATGTACTGAAACGATCTCTGTCTTTGTCGTCCCCGGTGGTTATCAAGCTTCGCTTTTGACCTGAAGTTCGAGGTTCAAACCCGCACGAGAGTAATGGATTTTTACGTAAAATTATGTAGTTCCCTGTACCCGTGCCGGGATGTGAAGGAAACAGCAAATGCTTACCGTAACAAGACTATAGGTCGCAGCCGAATGCTAATGTTAGGCCGTGAAGCAATGTAACTGTGTGGTCACACCCACCTCCTCTCGCTAGGGGCATAAGGGCGCTGAAGTTGCATACGAAATTAGTTGTACCGCCCGGACTCTCTCAGTAATATCTCGGCATCGAGAGCAGCTACAGACTTGTGCCACCACTCGTTTGATTTGTAATCGCGAGTTCTGCAATATTAAAGTGATAATAGACATGTGCGATACACTTTGAGTGAACCATTGTGAAAAATCTGTTGTTAGCTGGGAGTAATTTCGAAATATCGCTTCATATGGAGAGAAAATATTATATTGCATATCCTTCATTAATTACGCCTCTTATAAGAAAAGTGTAAGAGAAGGCCTTAACTCTGCCAGGTTAAATAAAGCCATTATTAGTTTATTATTATTATTATTATTATTATTATTATTATTGTTGTTGTTATTATTATTATTGTTGATATTATTATTATTTTTGTTATTATTATTATTATTGTTGTTGTTATTATTATTGTTATTATTATTATTATTGTTGTTGTTATTATTATTATTGTTATTATTATTATTATTATTATTGTTGTTATTATTATTGTTATTATTATTATTATTATTATTATTATTATTATTATTATTATTGTTATTATTATTATTATTATTATTATTATTATTATTATTATTATTGTTGTTATTATTATTATTGTTATTATTATTATTGTTATTGTTATGATTATTATTATTAATATTATTATTATTATTATTGTTGTTATTATTATTATTGTTGTTGTTATTATTATTATTGTTATTATTATTATTGTTGTTATTATTATTATTGTTGTTGTTGTTATTGTTATTATTATTGTTGTTGTTGTTATTATTATTGTTGTTATTATTATTATTATTATTGTTGTTATTGTTATTATTATTATTATTATTGTTGTTGTTGTTATTATTATTATTGTTGTTATTATTATTATTGTTGTTGTTATTATTATTATTGTTGTTGTTGTTATTATTATTATTATTATTATTATTATTATTATTATTATTATTATTATTGTTGTTGTTATTATTATTATTATCATTATTATTATTATTATTATTATTATTATTATTATTATTATTATTATTATTATTAGACCCATTCTCTGTATTTAAAATTGGAGGGAAAATGAAACATTCAAACCAACACAACTGTAGTTTCATTGCCGAAACTGGATGACGAAATCCACATCTGATGCAGCGTGATGTAAATCGCCAGGGCGGCTTGCTGGGGGACCCTGGTCTTAGATTTAAGGCATATTAAAGATCCCAGTTTCTGATATTTTCCGGCTTTTTCTCAAATGGTGTCGCAATTACTGGTTTCATCGGTACGTGAGGACTTCTCCCGTCCGTAATGAATACCATATCCAATATTAATTTTTTCGGAATATGTATGCTAAGACTTTCCTGTGTTAAATTTCAACGTACCTCGTTAACATGTTTCGACCTATTTATGGGCCATCTTCAGAACTGGTCGTTGTTGGTCTTGGCGCCACTTGTTCTGTTTCCTGTGAGGGTGTGTTCCTGTAGTATGGTGTAGAGTCAAAGAGTGTGTGTGTTTTGAAGTTGAGTTGTATGTTGATAATTTCGTTGGGGTGTGTTTTCGTGTGTCTGTATATATCATATTGTTCTAGTGTGTTGAGTTTCTGGCTTTTTGGTTGGATGTGTAGAATTTCCATGTCCGTGTTGATGTCTCTGTGGGTGTGGTTAGCATTTGTGATGTGTTCTGCATATGTGGAGGTGTTTTGCAGTTTTGTTATGGCTGTGATGTGTTCTTTGTAACGTGTTTGAAACGATCTGCCTGTCTGTCCTATGTAGAAGTTGTTGCAGGTGTTACATTTGAGAAATTACAAAAACCTCCACATACAGTAGAACTCCGATTATCCGTCACCCTATTAACCGATTGCTGGATTATCCGACTATCTTTCGGATAGTGTGGACTTCGGTCCTGCGTTCATAGACATCTATGACGTAGTGCAGAGGGCGGCCACTAGAGGGAACCCAAGAGTTGGAACTTAACCTGAGACGATTCTAACCGGCGTCGGAGTTGTATCCGGTGTGGCTTAGTGGATAAAGCATCAGCACGTAGAGCTGAAAACCCGGGTTCAAATCCCGGCGCCGGAGAGAATTTTTCTCCGTTCCATTACTCTTTCATCGTATCTTTCTCTTGCTTTTTTTTTTTTTTGCTACAGACACATATATAGTCTGTATTCTTCATATGTATGAAGTACTACTATACGTTATATTAGTACCAGTACGTATTTTTTCTAGAGTATGTTATTACAAACCTTGACACTTACACAGTATGATCTGCTGTTAGAGTTGCCGTACTGTAGAATTTCTATATAAAATATATTCCATGAGTGTCGAAAGAAAACGTGTTGTGCTAAGTACCGAAAAAAACCCGCAAATAATTGAGTGGTTCGGGGAAAGAGAAACTGTGGCTCATCTCGCATCAGAGTACGAGATTGGTGTTACAACTGTACGCGATTTATTAAAAATCAACAATAAATTGTATAAAGTACGTAAATCTACAACACGAGACCTGTATTATTCCTATGTTTCCGCTGACAGCCAATACAAGGAATTTCCTTGCCCCTTAAAAACCCGTCGTTGACAACCAGACTTTTGATTCACTACCTAGCGTGTTAAACACAAGAACACGGAGGAAATTAAGAAATGCAAGTATTATTCACTTAATTTACGAAAATATTTTATGGTACGGATTATCCGATTGTATACAGAACACATCACAAATGCTAACCACACCCACAGAGACATCAACACAGACATGGAAATACTGCACATCCAACCAAAAAGCCAGAAACTCAACATACTAGAACAATATGAAATATACAGACACACAAAAACACACCCCAACGAAATTCTCAACACACAACTCAACTTCAAAACACACACACACACACTCTTTGACTCTACACTATACCACAGGAACACACCCTCACAGGAAACAGAACAAGTGGCGCCAAGACCAACAACGACCAGTTCTGAAGATGACCCATAAATAGGTCGAAACATGTTAACGAGGTACGTTGAAATTTAACACAGGAAAGTCTTGCCACACATATTCCGAAGTGATACAGTGTTAAAAGTTGTGTAATCAAGATGTATTAATTTTTGTTAAAACTTAACTGGCAGAAAGGCTACAAGTGTGCAGCAGCCTATAATTTAATACGTAAGCAATGGGCTCAGTTAGAACCTTGATTTGGGGGTTTGGAAAACTCGATGCGTACAGAAATTGTCACAAATTTTAATTCCCCTTCATTTTCTGACTTGTGTATCCCGTAGCGGACAAATGTTTCTAGCGGCGTGTTGTTTATCAACTCCCTGCAAATTTGTGTCGCTTTCACTGAAACACACTGTACATTGGTTGAGGAAAAGGGAGCCTCGTTGATTGCAGGGAAATTATTAATGCTGAAGGGAAATTTCTCGTCGAAATGCCTCTTCTCAAGACAGCAGCAGCCACACGCCTCCTCCAAGGCCGCCCGTCTCTGTGACGTTCATCTTCTCACGTCGAGGTCCGCATTGACGTCATGTTGTAGTTTACAAACAAATATCGTGTACAAAACCTCCCTGCAGGCAGTCAACCCGCCTTGCACACTGTGCATCCTGCGGTATTTTGTTTTCCTTTATTCCAGTTCTTGTTGTTTTTCCAATCCAAACTTTTCCTCTTCCCTAACATTTTCGAGGAGTTATTGTAAATGTACGCTGGAAATCGTTTATCAGTAGAGAACAGTGGACCCGCTAATTCGAACTCACGATAACTCATACAGCTTATTTCTTTCTTCTTTTTACACAAGCCACTTGGAAATTAACATTTTACACTTTGAAGGCAGAAATGAATGCTGCAAAGAGTGAACAATGTGGCGATGAATTCAAGTTACCCGTATCCAACATGAGATTGACTTAGATACATTAATATTCAATTTGTGGGCTGTTATCCAACTATCAGAAATTGTATCTTGTCTTGTCTTGTCGCAATTCTTTGCGTCATTACGTACAGTGAGGGATATAATTGCTGAGCGAGCGAAAATGTTTCAGGATCTGTAGTGCGATTCTTAACAGCCTGTAGTTGTAATTCCTTCTCGGCATAGATGTGATATTAAAAACATAAAATTACTTAGTCATACGTTAAAAACCTTTGACCTTTGACAGACGGCCCGTTTCGACGTGATGTCACGTCTTCCTCAGTATCTCTGAGGAAAACGTAACATCACGTCGAAACAGGCCGCCTTACTTTTAACACTTTTTAACGTATGACTAAGTAATTTTATGTTTTTAACAAAGTGTTAACGTGAACTTTAATCAATGATAGATGTGATATTTAAAAAGAGAAGCGAAGAGAAAAAACTCGTCAACAATGACCGAAATTTTCGGCTCGAACATGCACAGTGTCACATTCTTTGACTTTCAAAAAACTAGAGTCGCTCAACTGTTATGTCCCTGAAAACTCGAATCGCTAGCTATTATGTCCCTGAAACTCGGGTCGTTCAATTATATGTCCCTCATCGTACATAAAGAACAACAGCGTAAACAGACTTCAACAACACTGTCCTAAAATTCCAAAGCTAGTACTGTATTTCCTGTGTAGTAAATTGATACACACTTATAAACTTCAAATTCGTTCTTTTTTAAATAATGTTTCGTGGTCCATGTCCTTGTAAAATAGAATGACTAAACGCTAAGTTAGTAATTAAACAACTATAGGCCTACAATATCATTCTTTTGTTCAATAGTCGAAATAATCCTGTTCCAGTAAATCCTCTCTAATTCGGAATGTAAATAATTCAGACTACATTTTCCTCCAATTACTCTGAATTAGTGAGTCCTATTGTATTTCTTATCGTCTGAACAAATTATGTGGCCCTGAATCAGGGGAGCGGTACCTTGTTTTATCAAAATATCTCTATCATTTCAGAAAAAATGTATTGTTCTTTTTGTGAAATATACTAAAATGGATATGATGCTATGGCGCAAGATCTCTATAAGTTGTTCAGCCAGTCATTGTACTGTAGATGGCCGTGGTTACAAGGGAATGCATGGTGATTGCATAATGTTCATCCACTTTTTGGAAATTAATTGCTCTTAATAAAATTAGAAACATCTCTTTGAAAATATAAAAAATGCGGAATAGAAGAGAATAAATAAATTATAGTAGTAGTAGTAGTAGTAGTAGTAGTGGTAGTGGTGGTGGTGGTGGTGGTGGCGGTGGCGGTGGCGGTGGCGGTGGCGGTGGCGGCGGCGGCGGCGGCGGCGGCAGCGGCAGCGGCAGCAGCGGCAGCGGCAGCGGCAGCAGCAGCAGCAGTAGCAGTAGCAAGTTTATTTTTCCTGGCAGAGTTAAGGCCATGAGGCCTTCTCTTCCACTCAACCAGGTTTCAATAATATACATGAAATACAAAATTAGATTAAAAAACAACACAAAAGAAAATACCTTAGAAATTACATAAAATATAGTAGAAAATTACAATATTCAAGATCTGTTACATAATATAAAATTACAAATAGTCAAGATCGGTTACACAATATATAAAATAAAGTAGAAAATTACACATAATCAAAATCAGTTACATAACATAAGGGGAATATACACACTCTCACACACACACACACAAACACACACACACACACACACAAACACACAATTTATAAGACCTAAAATGCTCGAGATAAATTCGACGATTAATTCACTTGAGATATATTATACAGTTAATATACTAATAGGAGAATATATGTGGGTTACAAGACATAAAATGTTGATTAGCAAAGTCGTACTAAATGGCATACAAATACAAATGATTAAGTAATATATCAAGACAATAAAATAAAGAAAAGAAAAAAGAGAAGAAGAGAGAGGAGAAAAAAATAACAACTTGGTCATTTAAGACTATTTAGAAACTTCCGCAAGAGTCTAGTTCTGTTCATTAAAAACTTGAAGTATTACAAATACCATGTTACCAGGGCAGAAAAGATATTGAGACATGAAATGTTGAATTTCACGTAATTTGTAGCCTACATATAATTGGAAAGGTGTTAAGTTTTGGAATGCAGGTTCAGGGACTGTTCAGTTGCGAAGGAAATAAGAGCCACGTGTGTTCCTCGTCTCAGCTGCACCTCTGTTCGATTACATCTCGTGTTCCGGCCGACCACCTCGAAGGTTTTCCCCAACCGTGAGACAAATGTCAGGTTATCCTTCAACTCATCTGGTCAGAAACCATCTCGCTGACATCAATCCCATTGACGCACGATAACGAAGAAGTTGATGCAGCCGCGCTGGTGGGGCTGCTACTGCAGTGACTGACGATTAATCTGTTACGAAAGAGAGGAAAACAAGATTTTTATTGAAGTATTTTACGACGCTGTATCAACATCTAGGTTATTAAGCGTCTGAATGAAATGAAGGTGATAATGCCGGTGAAATGAGTCCGGGGTCCAGCACCGAAAGTTACCCAGCATTTGCTCGTATTGGGTTGAGGGAAAACCCCGGAAAAAAACTCAACCAGGTAACTTGCCCCGACCGGGATTCGAGCCCGGGCCACCTGGTTTCACGGCCAGACGCGCTGACCGTTACTCCACAGGTGTGGACAGGAAAACAAGATAAACGTGCAGTAAGTTATGTCAGACTTCGGATTTTTAGGCTCTAATAGGATAGGTTGCAACAGTTTTATGTAAAAGTTCCTAAATGTATGCAACACAAGAAACTCTCGAGCGATGATATTGCCTGAAACTAGGTGCATTAAAGAACGTATGTTTCAGATTATGCTAAACGAGACTAAAAATCGAAAGTCTAGTTATGTGTCATAATTTTAAAATTACAAGTTGTGTTTTCTGACATTTTACTTCGTCGTAATTACGTTCCCATTCTATCCCCGAACATCGTTGAAGCTACCGGAAGCTGTCAGCAACTGGTCAGTCCTATTACTATAGGTATCGTACATCCAGGCGAAATGTCGTCATCGACGGTCCAGTGTTCGACGTGAGGATCGCGCACTCACCGATGGCGATGAAATTGAAACAAAGCTGCGAGTCTCATGATGTAGATTTACTGTTTCTCCGACAGAGGACTACAAGAAACACTTTTCTGTCATTCCTAGTTTTTAATTTTTAATTTAATTTCCTCTTCACTATCAAAAACAATATACGTGCTAGCTACTGCTATGCAATCGTTTGCCTTAGCATGCTGTGTGACAGATGACAATAAGGGAACAGTGGTGAGGTTTGCATAGCAACTCGTTTTCATTTGTTTTAGTATAAGCAACAAAGAAGACAGTCGTGAAGCTCGTGTTTAGGCCTACTGACTGCGTACATCTAAGCACTTCCCTTAATGACTCGGTACGTACGTCGTTGTTTGCTGCGTGGCTCGACGTATTTCTTCAGGAATATGAGCCGCGTCGTCTGCCACGTTACTGTACAAGCCGGAAATAAAATTCAGCCCACAGAACTTTGTTCTGCAAACTTACAAAACTCATGTTACGAACATGGGGCTGAAGAATGCCCAATAGTCAATTGCGTCTAGTATCTTACATTAAAATGACGGCTGTAATTAAAATGCGCTGAACATTAATCTGTAGGGACCGGATTTTTATGGAATATCAAGGTGTGAAATATGTACATATTTATGTAAGAAAAATAAGCTGAATATGTACCAAAATATGTAAAATCATTAAAATATTAATATCAATATCTATGCTGGTATGTGTTGTTAAACCTAGATATTTGTAGTCTGGTACAATTTTTAATTGTCTGTTCTTCATGACGATTTCTACTGTTTCTGGTGCTCTTCCGCCGTTTCTGAGTATCATCATTTCTGTCTTGTTCATATTTATATCAAATTTGTTTCTATTGCACCATTTTGCCATGATGTTTATTCTTTCTTGTAACTTTGTAAGGTCTTTAGACCCTACTACTATGTCGTCCGCTTATGCGTATGAGATTACTCCCTCCTTGATTTTTACAATACAAAGTAGTAGTAAATCCCGAAAAGACTAAGTATATGATTATGTCTCGTGACCAGAAATATCTTGGAGCAACAGTAACAAATAAAAATGATACTCGGGAGGGAATTAAACGCAGAATAAATATGGGAAATGCGAGTTATTATTCAGTTGAGAAGCTTTTGTCACCTAGTCTGCTGTCAAAAAATCTGAAAGTTAGAATTTATAAAACAGTTATATTACCGGTTGTTCTTTATGGTTGTGAAACTTGGACTCTCACTTTGAGAGAGGAACAGAGATTAAGGGTGTTTGAGAATAAGATTATTAGGAAAATATTTGGGGCTAAGAGGGATGAAGTTGCAGGAGAATGGAGAAAGTTACACAACACAGAACTGCACGCTTTGTATTCTTCACCTGACATAATTACTTACTTACTTACTTACAAATGGCTTTTAAGGAACCCGAAGGTTCATTGCCGCCCTCACATAAGCCCGCCATCGGTCCCTATCCTGTGCAAGATTAATCCAGTCTCTATCATCATATCCCACCTCCCTCAAATCCATTTTAATATTATCCTCCCATCTACGTCTCGGCCTCCCTAAAGGTCTTTTTCCCTCCGGTCTCCCAACTAACACTCTATATGCATTTCTGGATTCGTCCATACGTGCTACATGCCCTGCCCATCTCAAACGTCTGGATTTTAAGTTCCTAAGTATGTCAGATGAAGAATACAATGCGTGCAGTTCTGCGTTGTGTAACTTTCTCCATTCTCCTGTAACTTCATCCCGCTTAGCCCCAAATATTTTCCTAAGCACCTTATTCTCAAACACCCATAACCTATGTTCCTCTCTCAGAGTGAGAGTCCAAGTTTCACAACCACACAGAAGAACATAATTAGGAACATTAAATCCAGACGTTTGAGATGGGCAGGGCATGTAGCACGTATGGGCGAATCCAGACATTCATATAGAGTATTAGTTGGGAGGCCGGAGGGAAAAAGACCTTTGGGAAGGCCGAGACGTAGATGGGAAGATAATATTAAAATATATTTGAGGGAGGTGGGATATGATAATAGAGACTGGATTAATCTTGCTCAGGATAGGGACCGATGGCGGGCTTATGTGAGGGCGGCAATGAACCTCCGGGTTCCTTAAAAGTAAGTAAGTAAGTAATATTACATAAAAAACCGGTCCCTGTTAATCAGTTTCAGAACTGATCCATAATCCCGTTCGTTCGTGTTCTGTTTGTCTTGGATTTATGCCACTGAACAATTGATATCTTTTGAGGCTTAGCTGAATCACAAGCTAGGCGGCCTCTTCCACCACCGAGTCTGTCCTGTTCATTAATTTCCTTACCAAGCTCTCTTCTCCTCCCAGTCTTCCATTTTTCCTTCATGTAGGTCTATTTGGTATTCCACTCGTTTCGTTTTCAAAAGTTCCGACGCAGTGTACAGAACCCGGTCCTCTACTCTGGATCACATCCCTCATACATAAATTTCAGACGTCACATTTCCATCTGATTCAATGCTATGTATGTTGAAGACCTCTCGTGAGTCTTATTTCGTATCTGTTACGTCTTCACACTTCATAAGAAAACAATAACTTCTGTTGCTTAATAATTATTTATACAAAGTATTCAAGCGACTCTTCTACGCACGCGTGAGAGGTTTTTTAAAAGAACCGTCAGTCGATAGCAGTAACGAATCTTTCTTTGTTGCTTACATGATTTCTAGCTGCCATATATTTTGAATAAACATTAAATCTGAAGTGTTCAATTCCTGTGAAATTCACAAATAATGAAGTAATAATGAACAACTTTGATATTGTGTTGCCAAGGCAATAAGTAACTAACAGGTAATCATCAGTCGCTATTATCTGTTGGAAGAAACAATTCACGAAATAAGTCCTTGGAGATATTTATTTCAATTAGAAGTGAGCTGAGTGAAAATATGATTCAATATTGGAAATTTTCGTCCCTGGAAAACGCGAAGATATTTCTGAAACGTACACGCTAATCCCTTATTCATCTGTCGTAAAAAATCTTGGCTTCTTTTTTGATAATACTCTAAGTTGGAATTTTCAAGTTAAAGAAACGATAAAAAAATCTGTTCCCCCATTCACTCTTTGAGTCGCTTGAGAAACTTCTTGCCCCAGCAACTAAAACTTACCCTAGTACAAACCCTAGTAATGCCGCACTTCGATTATTGTGACGTTTTGTTAAGTGATCTAAGTTCTGAACTGTCAGTCAAGTTACAGCGAGCTCAGAATATGTGCGTCAGATACGTGTGCAACATCCGACGATATGATCACATATCACCGTCCTTCGCAAGTCTCTCGTGGCTCCGACTTAAAGAACGCAGAACTTTACACTCTTTGTCTTTACTCTTTAGAATTCTGCACACCTCAACACCAAATTACCTTTCGTCTCGTTTCTCTTATCTATACTCTAACCACGACGTAAATACCAGATCACTTATCTGTGGCACGCTAAATATACCTCTTCATAGAACATCTTGTTATTCCTCATCTTTTACAATATCCACCTCGCGTCAATGGAATTCCTTGTCACAAAGTATTAGGGGCTGCAAGACAACAAACACCTTTAAGAACAGCTTAAAAGATAACCTTATTAGCATTTCACTCCAATCATACTCATTTTAACTATCACTGATTACACTGTTACTTTTTTCTTTAGACATCATCCTGATTGTGCTGTATTTTCAAAATTGTTTCGTAATAATCTCTTTCTATTATCTAATATCATTTGAAATATATTAACATTCTATGTATTTTAGTTTAATTCTGCTACACAGTTTATTTCAGTGTTTAATTAATAGTTCATAGTATTTTGTTGTTTAATTCGTAAATAACTCTTGTATACATGTAACTCTCATCTAAATCAAATTGTTGAATTCTCTGTAAGTTCATGCATATGTATATACACTTTTTGCTGGTTGAGTGGAAGAGAAGGCCTTACGGCCTTAACTCTGCCAGCTAAAATAAATTATTATTATTATTATTATTATTATTATTATTATTATTATTATTATATAATCACTAACTCAGTACTGCGGCCTTGGTTCTGTGTGGAGGACAGTTGGAACTTCGTTAGTAGAAGGGGTGGGAGTGAATTACATTAAAAAACCCAGGTACAATAAAAGTTGAAGTAAAACTAAAATGATGTCCCTGTACAACAACTACAAACAAATGAACACAATATGCGCAATGCGAGAAACATTTGAAGCAAAGTCGCATTCCTATGGACTATACAGTATTACAGGTGACGTGTAGTAGCAGGCCTTGCTCTGTTTCGAAAATATTTTTCCATTTACAACATTCGATGGTGATGGTCGCCCTTGGAGACACTGCTTTCGAGGATCAGGGTAAGACAAACATTTGTCGTTTTTTATAGATAACGTCACCAGCAGTACCTTAACCAATTATATTACTTAAAATTGATTTATATTTTACTCTTTTTTTTTTTAAACGGCGCTCAACAAAATTCCATTTCTACAGTCTGATTGTGAGTAAAAGAATACACTTTGGACATCCACTACTATTAAAACCTAACGTGCTTTAGATGTTGGAACTATAATATTTCCGCGTTTTTGTATCTGGTCCATATTCCTAAGACTTGCTTTACTGCAGGAGATTCCGCGACTTTAACAACCAGAACGCAGCAGTAATAACAGAGGTGTTTGTTGCGTCACCAGCGACGGCTGCTCCATCGATCGCACCGGCTGGCTCCGCGCGCCGCCTGCCCTGCATTGTTATTGTTCCTGTGTGCGCTAATTACGAAAGAATTTGGACTGACTTCGATGCAGTTTTGGAGCAGTTTTGGTCCGAGTCCTTCAACCATTGCTCTTGCCTCGTCAGAGGTTATACTACTTACTCCCATGTCTCCAGATATTACTGCGGTTACTTGTTCTGTATGGTGCAGCGGTTTCCCAGAGTGACAGATCGCAGACTAGAGGAGCTCTGGTTCAAATCCAAGTGAAGGCGGGATCTTTCATCTCGATACAAAAATAATAATAATAAATTTCGGGGGTACGTCCCCCTAGTGTCGAAATCAAGAAACCCTATAAAAGACATCCTACTGCACCTATGATGAAGTTAATGAATTATAAAGGATTATGCTGGAGAAACTGTTGAATATCCGAGAAGACATTCCCACGTGGAATCTTCGGGATTTGAACTATGTGCTCACTCAGTCGTCCAAGTAGTGGTGTTTTCTGCGTTAGTGTGGCATTCCCAAATATACAGGCGTCCGCGCTAAATCCACGTAAAGGCTGGTTCACAATAAACCGGGAACGAGAACCAGAATGAAAACGAGAAGCAGAGGACGTGAATATAAACATTTTTGATTCACAATAAACCGAGAACGTAGACGATTATGCATATCGATATGCATGTCAATAACGATATGTAAAGTCGATATTACGCATTATGATGTTATTTGTGTATAATTGACCAATGGCATTCTCTCATGAGTACAAGGCAGCCAACATAAACATAGGTTAACCAACTTCGAAATTTCAACTGAAACATTCCATTAGGTACGGTACTATAAATATGCCCATGCATCTTTATTATCACAACCTATTTTAAGTCTACCATAACGTAAAATAATTAGAGAAGAAACATTTGTAATAGAACAAAAATGAACACAACAGTAGTTATTGAATTGAAGCATGAATATGTAGTGTGTAATACAACCAATACAGTAATAAAATGTGATTCGCTTCCGATCGGTGTTTAAAGATGCAGCAATTGAAAGCCACGTATTCTCCTTCATTTTCTCATCTTTATACGAGGCGCGCCGCTTATCGTAAACGTGAGGATTTTCCTCAACACTCAATATTAGAATCTCCTCAAATAAAACTTGCTCCATGATGCACAGCACAGAACAAAATAATTCATAGGTTATGTCACGGTCTTCTTGCTACAAAATATACGACGACAAAATAGATTTTAGATGGCAATAGAATGAATCTAGTGGGCTGTGATCGGAAACGTGAACGCCAAAGTTGAAACTTGGCCAACTCTCCGTTCCCGATCCCGGGCTCCGACAAGCTTTTCGTTAATTGTGAATGCTCACATTTAAATGTACACAATTTAACAATTTTACCGTTTTCGTTTTCGTTCCGATTCTCGTTTCCGGTTTATTGTTAACCAGTCTTTACTTTCTCCGCGGAGAGAACGTTGTGGAAATTCCATGAAATTTTTATAGAGTAGACTTTACGGTGCAGTAATTTCCCGGTGATGGGTGTAATTGAAGGGTCCAGGGAAAAAACCAGGTAAGTCACTTTTTTGTCGAGATGGAGTTTGAGGTGCCATTAGATTCTCTATTCAAAGGACTATCGTTTAGAGGTACGAAACAGGAAAAGAAACAGATTAGTCATGGGTTTATTTGCCTTCAAATTTTTGGCGTACATGAAAAGAGATAGGTAAGTCATCTCTTTCAGCGAAGAAAACAATTTGTATAAATTGCTGTAAAAATTAACAACTAACACAAGTGAATGAGTGGGACATGCTCAGTACATGTCGGATGACACACTTAGCTGCCAGTTTTGAAGTGTGAAGACAGTCCAACCCGTATGATACTCGTAACACCTCTAAAAATAATGGTGATGTCCTCGCAAGCAGCACGTGGTGATGGAGCCCTCATGTGTGACCCACCAGCTGATAGACTGATCGACCCCACCTTCATCGACCCGCCCTGCGGCAGAGCACGGCGCTACAATGTAAGAAATCAGGCTTCCTCGGAGTACTTCGTGTATGTGGTCAGGAACCAAGTTTATACGAGGTGTTTGAAAAGTAACGCATAATTGCAATTTAATTTAATTCAAGGACAAAAAGCTGAGACAGTCAAACGTTGTGTTTAGAAAGGAATATTTTTACGAAAACAAAATATTTTTGTCACTATTGCTGTGAGAGTTATGACGTCATCGACAGCATTTTCAAATGGAACCCCATAGTTGTTAAATATCAACTGAAAGAGCATATACGATACTAGTGGCTTGTGCAGCAAATTCTGCGAACTAAGTTCATTAGACGTTCAAATAAACATTTTTCAGATTTATTTTCAATGAAGAATACCAGACATTCTGAAAGTTATTTGCTTCCATAATAATGAAACATTCTCTCTCGAGCCAATACTGAAGAGAACCACGCATATAAATATCTACACCACACCGCCATTAAATATATGAAAAAGACCGAACCCCACTTGATTAATAACTATAAAAATATTTGAATTTTAATAATATTATTATCTTACGTAAGTTTTATAGCTTTCAGTAACATATACTATATATACTATATAGCCGCCACTCAGTAAAATATAGAAATCAAAATCTAATTTGAGATATTCTCTACATCTACTTATATAATCCCAAAACATTTCACTTTCATATCATCAATATAGCATTAATGTGTATAATTAATGAAAAATAGTCACATCATGGCATTAACTACAATAATATTTCATTTCTAATGGTAATAATGCCATCAAACTACCTCAAGTTTTGTAATTTTTAATATCCAATACACAACTGTACCCAGAAAATTACACACCACAGAATCGAACCTGTAAATTATTTTTAGTAAGTTAAGTTTTTAATAACCAACTTAATTTGAGCTCTAAATATGTCAGCATTCTTGCAGATCATAGCCTTCGTGTAATATTGTTTACTTTAGTGTGTGTTTTGTTTTATTCTGAAATACAATTAGCTAGTTCTCAAAACTGACGACAGATGGATTTTGGAAAATAGGAAAATTATGTTGAAAAATTGACATTTCACTGAAAACTACTATTTTTTCTGAAAAACTTTGAGTTCAAAGCTTCAAAATGAGGGGTCATTTATTAAAATCCGTTCAGCCGTTTTCCCGTAATTTCCAATTACTATATAGATTTTTTTTATACCATTCATTTGTTTTGTACAGACTCAGTATGGTTTTGGTTATTATGGTAACAATTTTAATGTTGATGAATTCTGTTGTTTCCTGTTCTATTAAAGCAGTTTTATTCGTGTAATCAGAATAAAACAAGATATGCGTAACAAGAAATAATCTTTTTATGACTGCCATGTCCATGATCTCTGAATTTCTCTTCTATTCTACTCACAGCCGGCAGAGAGTTTCGTTAAAAAGTGTGCATGCTTCTTGTCGTGTACCAAATTATGTCATCACGAGAATCTCAGTTCTCTCATTTTCTCCTTCAAGTTTAATTGCAATTATGCGTGACTATTGAAAAAAATGCTACAGGTAAATGCATTTGCGCTCAGACGCGAAGGGAATGAATGTACTTCCATAATATTCCAACTTTTGTTTTGGTGATATTGTGATCAGATGGTTGGGCAATGTCAATGATAAAGGCAGTATCCTTTTTTATGTTTATTTACTGGAAAAATTTTGTCAGTACACATTGCTATATTCAGTATAATAATTTATTTTTAACCTTTAATTGGTTTTTATCGACGCTATATGAGTTACTAGGATATTTAATGTCGATGCAATTCGTCATAGCGAGATGAGCCGAAAGTTCCTCATATGATTACCTCACATTCGTCACAGTTTGGGAAAGCTTCGGAAAAAGCTCGACCAAGTGATCAGCCGAAACTGGAGTCGAACTCATGTCCGAGCGCAGCCTGACAATGCGAATACAAGTTAGTACCTTTTGAGCTATGCCAATGGTACAGTAAATGCTGCAATACTATTATTATTATTATTATTATTATTCTGTTAATTCTGCATCTTCTAACAATATATTTTTAATTCCATCAAGTTAAATTATAGATTTAGTTGTGTAGCCTACTTACAAAGGCTAAAATTTGTCATTATCATTGCCATTGTTTTAATTTTATTAATGTATCTATTGTGCTAGCCTAATACTGGCTAACTGTTTTTGGCTAGTACATTAATTTTACTACTAATATTTATTTCAAATTCATCCGTCCTCAAGTGAGGTTGACCGCTGGGATCCGGAATTAACAAACATAAAAGATAAAGGGAAATGAAACGAGCAAAATACTGATTCGATTTGTACATTAAAACAAAATTTTACGTGTTAACATATAGATGGTAGTGTAGAATTTGAAGAGAGGCCTTCAGAATTTCCATTGCAATCTTCTGAACCTCATAAAAGGGAATTTGAAAGGATTTAAGGATATTACATGTAAATTTTGGTAAACAACCCCTCGCTCCAAATAGTAAGCCTGCAACATCCCAGTTGTAAAGCGAAATGCCATATTTTTCACTGAGGTATGGAAGACAAGGTACATATTTAGCTCGCTTGTCATCATTTATATGCAGTGCTTGATTTATGTCTCGTCCAAAGCAAATCGTAGGGTCTAAAACCATCGCTTTCTGGGTTCTTCTATTGATGGCAATTTTATCGACTCTTCTAATAATATGTAATATAATTATTATTGGCTCAGTTTGATAGCCCTGTCCTAAGAGTTGGTATAGTTTTCTACAGGTGCATGTCGGAAAGATATATAAATCATCACAACATACACGTACAGAATTACGAACGTGTTTTGTTAAAGAAAAGAAAGCCCTGGGACAAATGCCGCACGAAGCAACACGGAGTGCAGGGCATTGTTGCAATCAATGATAAATCGATACAGAAAGTATTTCGCACTCAGTGAGCCGAGCTTCAAAGGGCCGCGAGCGACGCCTGTGGATTAGGCTACTCACGACAGCCACTGCCGGCCGAGTCGCGCGTTTCTTCGCCATCCAGCCGTTCTGCAGCTGGGTGTGGTTTGCTCGCGTATCTTATCGCTCGCTTCCCTTGCATCACTCTGCTGTCCGCGTTATTATTATTTCATACTCTTCCTCTTTCGTGCTTCCTTTCTGCAGTTCTTTCAATGAAATCCACGCCCAGCGATATTCTACAGGTACATGTGAATGAATGAATGAATGAATGAATGAATGAATGAATGAATGAATGAATGAATGAATGAATGAATGAATGGGGGAAAACATTTAAAAGGTACCGTACGGGCTATTCCATATGAAATCGATCAGTAAAAAACCTCGCATTTTTTTATACTCTAATTCTTCCCTATTTATACAAGGTGCTGAGGACAGTGCATTTTCAAAAATATACAGGCGTGGACAAATTATTAACAAAATTGACGATTTTTATGATAATTCTGTTCACAAAATTTGACTTTTTAATTTAGATTACGGTTGATAATTTTGCATATTTTTATCATTACAATAGACAGAAATATGCAAAAATGTCAACTTTAGTTTTAAATTGAAGAGTTAAATTTTGTAAAAATATATAATAAAAAATCTTCAATTTTGCTAATAATTTATAAATTAGCAAAAATGTCAACTACAGTCTAAATTGAAGAGTCAAATTTTATAAAACTATAAAATAAAAATCTTCAGTTTTGCTAGTAATTTGAAAATATCCAAAATGTCAACTGTATTCCAAACTGAAGAATCGAATTTTGTAAAAATATATAATAAAAACCTTCAGTTTTGCTAATAATTTGTAAATATGCAAAAATATCCAATGTAGTCCAAATTGAAGAGTTAAATTTTCTAAAAATATACAATACAAATCTTCAATTTTGCTAATAATTTGCAAATACGCAAAAATGTTAACTGTAGTCTAAATTGAAGAATCATATTTTGTAAAAATATATAATAAAAATCTTCAATTTTGCTAATAATTTGTCCACGTCTGTACTATCGAAAGTCAAACGGTTTTCGTACTATTGAGCGACAAATTTAGCGTATTTATAAAAACAAGCCTCTTTCAGCGCTCAGAACTCTGGAACCATTTACTGCAGAACATTGAACGAGAGCTCATTTTGAAGCTGACATTTGGTAGGTTATGATAAGAAGTAATCCTTATTTTTATTGTACACAGAGAAACAGATAATCTGATTTTACTTACTTTTAGGCTTTTTGGCCATTTGTAAAAATGTAAAAAATATTGAGAAAAAACCTTGCATTATTAAGAGGGATTCGGCATTGTTTGCTTAGTGTCCCGGCAATAAGTTTCGAGGGTATTAAATAAATTATATTCACACGCCTGGACTTGAACGGCGCAATACCGCACGCACTGGCCGAGAGCTGGAGATAAGCGAGCGTTGGGCGTCATTTTACTCCTGTGTTTATGAAAATCTGTGATAAAGCTAGCCCAGCTATGCGCTACTAGACGAAACATCACGTGTTTGTCTCCTGGCCTTGCTTGTCTCGGCTAGCTCCCGCCTCACAGTCAGCTGGTTAGTTCACGCGCGTACTATTTATTTTCTTTATTTGATATTTTCATTACTTTCTTATCAACATACAATCAGTAAAAAATATGTGTTTATTTGTACTTTCAATGCGGAATCTAAGTATATATTTTAAAAATATTTTTTCCTAGCCAAAGGCGTCTTAATGAAGAAAAATCTAAATTTCTCCATTTCCATAGAAAGTAAGAAAAACTGTTTACATGTCAATATAAACTTTAATTTCTCAGCATCAAAATAAACAATGATTTTGATCATTGGGTGAAAGGGTTTCGGAGCCACAACAGTTTAAAGTTGCTGATTTTATGAAAATACGATAAATTTAAATATTTTTAATTTAAACACTATGAAGTTCTGATGCCTCAAACTTCGCACAAAGCATTGTATCACAGTTGTCAACGGACAGAAAAAGTTTCATTATATTTAAAAATTACAAGGTCAATTTTCTATATATTTCGGTCGATTTGAGATGGAATAGCCCTACGCTAAAACGCATCCTTGCAAGGGAGATTGATGCTGAGAAGTGTCTGTGCGAGCTCCAACCTATTGGCCACTTATCTCACTCCGATTTTCGTCATTCCTATGAAGCAACATAAGAGAATTTTGAGGGGAAAGCCGAAAATGGACCTGGGGGGGGGGAGAGCAGAAGGATGACAGAACTGCAACAGATCAGGATTTGGCAGCCAGCTGTTTTTGAAGAAAATACGGGAGACTGAGCGATCTACAATATTTCACATACCAAATTGACAAATTGTTCAATTCAGTTAACGGTACTAAAAAACAACTTTATTCTAGACTTGGGCTGGTAGGCTTAAATTAAGAGTATTTTATCACATTTTACCTAGCGTAATAGTTTCAAATAAGTTGTAAGTAATTGATTTGCAGTTCTGATTTGATTAGACGTGCCATGCTTCTGTTTCGAACATCTGTTCATTAACTCTTCATAAAAGAAAAAAAAAACTCTTTGTATCAGTTTTGCTGCCTGGTATGCTTACAATACAACTCATTTTTTTTTTTTTTTTTTTTCGAAATTTGTAATTCTAAAGGCCCCTTCACAATGAAAATTAAACATAACCGTAACATAAACACAGAAGTTTGCACCCAGGCTACCAAATGGGATCATTCACAATGATTCACATAAGCATTGACATAAGCGTTACCGTAAGACGTTAACATGAAAGTTTGCAAACTCCAAACTTTCATTCTTATGCTTACGTGATTTGCAAACAGAACACAATCGTGGAGCGCTGAAGTATACGACAGAATATGAGGAAATGGCGTCGTTGTTATGTTTCCATGGTTACCAAGTATGTGTGCTGTTATGTTTATGTTCCCATCGTGAATGATGGTATGACTTCTTGATTTTACTGTAACGTTAAGTTAACGCTTACGTTATGTTTAATTTTCATTGTGAATGAGCCTTAACATTGTTTGATTTTAAACTGTGAGCCCTGAAAATATTTCTGGCAAGTATTACCTTCTACAGAGATCCCACATTTCAGTGCCACGACAGAATCTAGCATAGGCCTATGAATCACCTTCAATCACGGAAAATTAAATGTTTTTAATAGATTTTTACATTATACAAAAATAAAGGAGAAAGAAGCTCGAAAAAAAAAAAACACGGGAGTTTGGAGACTATTAAAAGTTAGGGCTAAATACGGGAGGGTTGGTAACCCTAGCTAAGGATCACATTGAGCGGTACGCCGCAGTCCTTGCAAGGGAAGGGATCCGAACTCTTGCGCTGTGCGAGTGGCACTCGTCCTGGAGTACCGAAGCCAGGTCTCCGATTTCAGAAAGCTTCAATTTGGAAAATGCCGAAATTTGTGTGAAGGAACGGAGATGTAGGGCTTATTCCGACATCTGTCTTTGTGCCTTAGGAAAACCACAGGCAATATGAGGTTCAATTTATTTCTGGCTGCGTGATGACTCTAATAAAATATGGCCTGAGACCATAATGTGGGGAAGGCTGTTACTCTTGTTTGTAACAGACCGAACTGTATTTAACCACGAGACAGGATGTTGGGGTGTTTCTGACATAAGATGAGCTGGGGATGGGTTCTAGTCCTGAGACTTCGACAGGCAATAGTAGATCACAGTCGCTCTCGATGCTGTACTCCAGGTCGCCGGGGACCTGCAACTCGATAGGATGAGGGAAGGAATTAAGGGCGGTGATTCTAGCTTAAGATGGGCTGATCAGGAAGGAATGAGTGCTTGTCGCTTCTGAAGTATTCCAGGAACCGAGTTCAGCACCGGTGCGTGACGTAACCTCCTCCTTCTGGATTCGTCCATACGTGCTACATGCCCTGCCCATCTCAAACGTCTGGATTTAATATTCCTGATTATGTCAGGTGAGGAATACATGCGTGAAATTCTACGTCGTGCAACTTTCTCCATTCTCCTGTAACTTCATCCCTCTTAGCCCCAAATATTATTCTAAGCACCTTATTCTCGAACACCCTTAAAATAATAATAATATATTATTATTATTATTATTATTATTATTATTATTATTAACTTATTATTAGCATAATAATAGTTTTATTTTCCCTGGCAGAGTTAAGGCCATCAGGCCTTCTCTTCCACTCAACCAGGATCAAATCATATACAGAAAAATACATACCGGTATACAAATATTAACTTAAAAATAATAATAAACGTAATTAAGTAAAAAAAAAAGAGATTGAATACATATACACAATCAGTATTAACTTTAAAGTAACAATAATAAAAAATATATATACATTGAGACAATGACAATTACCTAGATATTAGTGTTAATGGAAAAATAAAGTAATGACTGTGTAAAATAATAATAATAATAATAATAATAATAATAATAATAATAATAATAATAATAATATAGGTTAAAGGTGTTTGAGAATAAGGTGCTTAGAAAAATATTTGGGGCTAAGAGGGATGAAGTTACAGGAGAATGGAGAAAGTTACACAACACAGAACTGCACGCGTTGTATTCTTCACCTGACATAATTAGGAACATTAAATCTAGACGTTTGAGATGGGCAGGGCATGTAGCACGTATGGGCGAATCCAGAAATGCATATAGAGTGTTAGTTGGGAGGCCGGAGGGAAAAAGACCCTTGGGGAGGCCGAGAAGTAGATGGGAAGATAATATTAAAATGGATTTGAGGGAGGTGGAATATGATGATAGAGACTGGATTAATCTTGCTCAGGATAGGGACCAATGGCGGACTTATGTGAGGGCGGCAATGAACCTCCGGGTCCCTTAAAAGCCAGTAAGTAAGTAAGTAAGTAAGTAAGTAAGTAAGTAAGTAAGTAAGTAAGTAAGTAAGTAAGTATTGTTACAAGAAGCAATGGAGTGGTTTCGATTCTGAACAGTGTTACGATAAAGTATCACAAATGTACGCCTGCAGTTTGTTAACATTATCAGTCCTGGCATTCCCAGAGGTACTCTTCCTTCGTGGCGAATAGACCTATTTCAAGCTCGGGTTGCATTTCCTTATTTGTGTTGCTCAGTCCTCATACGTCTTCTTGACTTCATTGTTAATTTGTTTATTAATTCGCGAATTTCTATCGCTACGTAGATGCAGTAAAAATTATTATTAATTATAGGAAGATGCTGGAGTAGTTAAGGGAATGGTTATGATGATGATGATGATGATGATGATGATAAGGAGAATTAAATTAACAAAACGGCCAACTTCTTGGAGGAATATGATGATGATGATGATGATAAGGAGAATTAAATTAACAAAACGGCCAACTTCTTGGAGGAATATGATGATGATGATGATGATGATAAGGAGAATTAAATTAACAAAACGGCCAACTTCTTGGAGGAATATGATGATGATGATGATGATGATAAGGAGAATTAAATTAACAAAATGGCCAACTTCTTGGAGGAATATGATGATGATGATGATGATGATAAGGAGAATTAAATTAACAAAACGGCCAACTTCTTGGAGGAATATGATGATGATGATGATGATGATGATGATAAGGAGAATTAAATTAACAAAACGGCCAACTTCTTGGAGGAATATGATGATGATGATGATGATGATGATGATAAGGAGAATTAAATTAACAAAACGGCCAACTTCTTGGAGGAATATGATGATGATGATGATGATAAGGAGAATTAAATTAACAAAACGGCCAACTTCTTGGAGGAATATGATGATGATGATGATGATGATAAGGAGAATTAAATTAACAAAACGGCCAACTTCTTGGAGGAATATGATGATGATGATGATAAGGAGAATTAAATTAACAAAATGGCCAACTTCTTGGAGGAATATGATGATGATGATGATGATGATGATAAGGAGAATTAAATTAACAAAACGGCCTACTTCTTGGAGGAATATGATGATGATGATGATGATGATGATGATAAGGAGAATTAAATTAACAAAACGGCCAACTTCTTGGAGGAATATGATGATGATGATGATGATAAGGAGAATTAAATTAACAAAACGGCCAACTTCTTGGAGGAATATGATGATGATGATGATGATGATGATAAGGAGAATTAAATTAACAAAATGGCCAACTTCTTGGAGGAATATGATGATGATGATGATGATGATGATGATAAGGAGAATTAAATTAACAAAACGGCCTACTTCTTGGAGGAATATGATGATGATGATGATGATGATAAGGAGAATTAAATTAACAAAACGGCCAACTTCTTGGAGGAATATGATGATGATGATGATGATGATGATAAGGAGAATTAAATTAACAAAACGGCCAACTTCTTGGAGGAATATGATGATGATGATGATGATGATGATGATAAGGAGAATTAAATTAACAAAACGGCCTACTTCTTGGAGGAATATGATGATGATGATGATGATGATAAGGAGAATTAAATTAACAAAACGGCCAACTTCTTGGAGGAATATGATGATGATGATGATGATGATGATGATGATGATAAGGAGAATTAAATTAACAAAACGGCCAACTTCTTGGAGGAATATGATGATGATGATGATAAGGAGAATTAAATTAACAAAACGGCCAACTTCTTGGAGGAATATGATGATGATGATGATAAGGAGAATTAAATTAACAAAACGGCCAACTTCTTGGAGGAATATGATGATGATGATGATGATGATGATGATGATGATAATAAGGAGAATTAAATTAACAAAATGGCCAACTTCTTGGAGGAATATGATGATGATGATGATGATGATGATGATGATGATGATAAGGAGAATTAAATTAACAAAACGGCCAACTTCTTGGAGGAATATGATGATGATGATGATGATAAGGAGAATTAAATTAACAAAACGGCCAACTTCTTGGAAGAATATGATGATGATGATGATGATGATGATGATAAGGAGAATTAAATTAACAAAACGGCCAACTTCTTGGAGGAATATGATGATGATGATAAGGAGAATTAAATTAACAAAACGGCCTACTTCTTGGAGGAATATGATGATGATGATGATGATGATGATGATGATGATGATGATAAGGAGAATTAAATTAACAAAACGGCCAACTTCTTGGAGGAATATGATGATGATGATGATGATGATGATGATGATGATGATGATGATGATGATAAGGAGAATTAAATTAACAAAACGGCCAACTTCTTGGAGGAATATGATGATGATGATGATGATAAGGAGAATTAAATTAACAAAACGGCCTACTTCTTGGAGGAATATGATGATAATGATGATGATGATAAGGAGAATTAAATTAACAAAACGGCCAACTTCTTGGAGGAATATGATGATGATGATGATGATGATGATGATGATGATGATGATGATGATAAGGAGAATTAACAAAACGGCCAACTTTTTTTTTTTTCTTCTTTATTGTGCTAAAACAGCATGTTCCATTGCATACCTTGGAGGAATATGATGATGATGATGATGATGATGATGATGATGATGATGATGATGATGAGAGGAATGAAATTAGCAAAATGGCCTCATCTCTTGTGGTGGGGATAATATAGTCCTTAGTCCAAATTATGGCTGATAGAGGGCACGTATGTAGTGAAACATGGTTTCTCGAATTGGACATAAAACACTAGTGTGAAATCGTTTTCGTCAATTTTTTCTTGCAATTCGCAGCTTCTATCTTTTATGTCAATTTAAAATAAATGACAGTGTCTATTAATAAGTAAAATTATTAATCACTGGAATGGTATTATCACAGTCTAGTTTATACAATCACGAAGCTTGAATTGTGAGGGTACTAGGAACAATTGACTGTGCCAGTACTATTTCACATTGCCTGTAATGAGACGATATTAGCGATCCTAGTGGTTAGCAACTATCTATGTATGCATATTTACTACGTATTGAGCTTCGTGACTGTATACCCATTAGACTGTGATATTATTTTCGACACGTCTCTCTCTCTTCCCCCTATCTCTCCCTCTCTCTCCCCTCCTCTCCCTCCCTCTCTCTCTTTCTCCTTTGCAATTCGGTAGTGGCGGGAAACGCTATGGTGTTTCAATTCGCAAGCATGTGTTGCTACCCGCTGTTTATTTTTTGCCGTTAATGGCTGTGTGTGTCTGAGATATTGCCGTCATACGACTAAAATATTCATGAAAGCGTGCATCTTAATATTGGTAAGAAAGATTTAATCATGTTGAGCATTTAAACCCACTTTAAAACTGAATTACTCAAGAAAATAGAATGGAATATAAGCCAAATAATGCATAGATTATTTAGTTTGCCTTTGATTTGCTTGTACGTTGGAGAGTATTTTTAATGAATATCAATACGGGTGTCTACATGTAACTTCAATTTTTACATGACTTGAAAGTATGCATTAAATCCTAAGGTAATGCCCCAGAAAATTTTGTCTTTTTTTTTTTTTTCTAGTAAGATGTATATAATGATAAATTACGGTAACTTGGTGGTTTTAGCTTGCAGCTAGAAATACTTTCAACATAAAAACCGTTTGAGACATGCCTGTATGTTATAATACTCATTAATGCACTATTGTAACCCTCCCTTTTACTTGTTACGTCCGCGACGTAATATTAGGGAAACGGATCATTTTCCTAGTAATTCGCCCTGGACCTCATCGCACGTTATGCAGGGGGAAGGGAGATGTGCCTCTTTCAGGGTATTTCTTCTGGAGAATCTCACGCTAGTGAAGCAAAAAAAATTGGGGTCCCCTTCAGTGTAGTTTTTTTAGTTAATTGCCTATTTTTTTTTTAACATTTAATTTCAAAATCAGTGTTGTGAAATATCATAATGAAATTCCGTGTACATTTTACTTCCTAGTCTATCTACTTCTTGGTTTAAGAAGTTGTACCCCACAAAGTTCAGCCGTCGAAAGATGTTAAAAGTCCATGTTGTAAACTAATGGTCACCATGTCTGACTGTGAAACGAACAGGCTCGGATTCAAATCCTGGCTGACGTTTTCCGAGGTTTCCCTCCTCAATCAATCTCAACCAATTACTGTCAAAGCAGAATCGCTGGGTAACTTTCGGAATTGGACCTCGGACTCATTTCGCCTTCATATATCATCTGTCAATAGTTTCAGGTGATAAGAGGTTACGTAAGAATTGCAGATTCCTACCTGTAGTCTAAAGAGATTCTGTCTCTCTCTATCTGGTATGACTTCATTTTCTTACCAATGAATCCCTTAATTTTTCCATCTTGAATCTTGTGTACACTACTTTTAACACTTAATTACAAATGATTGATAAATTGGCAACTTACTAGTGTTAATTATATAAGCACGTGTGGCTTACAGCTGTTTCGGTGTATACTGTACACCATCATCAGAGCCTACTAGATCATGGCGTCATCTTGATGTCGCTGCCTGTTGTAAGAGTGTGTTTGTGTGTTGAAATGTGGAGTCAAATAGTGTGTGTGTTCTGAAATTGATCTGTGTGTTGAGAATTTGATTAGGGTGTGTTTTAATGTGTCTGTATGTTTCATATTGTTCTAGTGTGTTGAGTTTTTGGGTTGTATGTGTAGGATTTCCATATGTGTGTTTATGTTATTGTATGTATGGTTAGTATTAATTATGTGTTCGGCATTTATGTAGATGTATTTTTGTTTTTACATTTATTTAGGCTATTTATGGTCGCTTAACTTATAACAAAAGTCATATCGCGACACGAATTAATTTTAACAATAACATAACATTTAACAAGTTACAATAAACATTACACAGTTTTATCAAACAATCCAGTCAACTTGAAAAACTTTATGACACCATTGCAGTGAGAAGGTTCACCAAGAGATCTTGCTATATCGTTGGGGATTTTTAGTTGTTGTCGTAACTGATTGTATTGAGGACAGTCCTGGATGATGTGCTTCACAGAAAGAGTTTCACTGCAAGTGTTACAAACTGGAGAAGGTTTCTTCTTTAGTAAATAACCATGTGTGGCTTGGTATGTCCAATACATAGTCGGTTGATGAAAACTTGATTCCTGCGTGATAGATGTTTAGTTGGATAGGATAAACTGGAAGTAGTACTAATTTCCCTGAGTTTGCTAGTAGATGTTTGAAGCCAATTGGAGTACCATAGATCATTTAACTTTGTTTTAAGGTGAGTGGCGATATCATTATTCCAAGTGTCTTGTGTCCTCTGGTTATTGCAATTTATCAGTCATTTGTCCTTAATTTTTGTTTTAATTTGAACTATAACATTTTAAAGAACTGTATAGTGGTGACATCATTTGTGTGATTTTAAATAATCCCCCCCCCCTGGCATCCCATAATAAAGCTACCAGACCCTTCCCATAACTTCCCATATGCTGTCAGCTGGTCTACGTTCATAGTTGGGTTGGCTGTCTGTAGCTGAAACCAAAATTGCTCTTTGTATAAATATTCTTAGACATAGTTGTGTTCTGTTACTATTTTACATCTTGTTGCTTTTTTCAAGGTTTTTCTTCCACAATTTAATATTATGCACAACATATTTTCTTGAGATTTATTTAGTAGGCCTACTGTAGTTGTCTGCTACACTTCATGTCTAATGTTGTTATAACATGTTTGACAAATGTTGATTATAGTGTTTTGTTTTTTCGCTATATATTTATTTTTACCATTTTTTTTTTTGTGTTGTAATTGATGGAATTCACTGGAAGTAAATGGTTTTGTACGGTATTTAACTTGTTGAGTTTGGCATTTTTTTTTTTTTATTTCATTATATCAGCTTCATGAAATAGCTACTACCAGCCTGCTGCTGTTGTGCGTTCAGAAATTCTCTTTGGAAGGGATCCAATATTCCAGAATATATTTTGGACTGCCTTGCAATTTATTGACACATGTGGGCGAAGCTTCCTTCAATTTTATCAATGAATTTAATAGATTTTATATTACTTGTTTCTTAATTAAATTTCCACTCATCAATCAATCTTCTTAATGTATCCAGCTGTTTGCTGACAACATAAAGTCCACTATAGTCCACTGTAGTCTATTCAGTTGTTGTTTTTCACAGAAATGAGGGGTATTTTGATCGGTGTTCATTATAGATGCCTGTTGCTAGTAGCCAGAGGTGGGGTGTAGTCAGTATATACTGCAGGGCTGTGTCTTCTGCAACTGGTACTGAAGATTTTAATTTACTTCTTTTGTGGTTTATGGATGGACAGTATAGAAGAATGTGTTCCAGATCTTCATCATGATTATTACACCACAGACAAGTAGGATTATCAGAAAGGTGAAATCGGTGTAGGTACAATTGAGTGACAATGTGACCTATTCTGGCTCTTGTTAAAAATGTTTGAACATGTCTGGGCAAATTTTTGTACATTTCCAGGTCATTTGGTTTCTTTTGTACAAACTGTAAAATGTTTCCTTTGTCAGAAGAGAGCCAATTGTTGATCCATAGGTTTGTAAAATGAGACTTTACTGAAGCAAAAGTATTGGATAGAGATATCACTTGAAGAGGTCTTGGTTGCAAATATGTTGCCTGTTTTGCAATATTATCGACTTTCTCGTTTCCAGGTATACCACAATGACTAGGTATCCATTGAAATGTTATTTCCTTTTGAAGTTCTTTTAGTTTACGTAGTTATTTCTGAATTGGAATAATTCTGTGTGCATATAGGTTTGGTACGTATTTAATTATATTAAATATAGCCCCCTTGGAGTCGGTAAGTATGCAAATAGATTTTTCAGAAATTTGAGTAACACACTGAAGAGCAGCATCAATAGCTAGCAATTCAGTGTCAAGACTGGAGGAGGATGAACATGGTATGAAATAACTTTCTTGATATTTTGGAATATAATACCCTGCTCCTGATGTCCCATTATTAGAATTTAGAGATCCATCTGTATAAATTTGAAGGTGACCCTTATATGTGCTGCAGAGTAGTTGCATGGAATCTAACTTAAGAATGTATGGAGGATCATTTTTTGGAATGATTTCCTGGAATTTGTATGCTATGTTCTGGAATCACCCATTTCCATGGAGGAATTTCGTTCACAACTGGAGTTTTAGCAATGAGTGTGTCTGTGATATAGATTGGTATTTCTTCTTTTTTTATTTTATAGAAATTACACAGGATATCATCTGACAGTTTAAAGAACATCTGAGATCTGGATGAGGCTTGCAATTTTAAATGTATTTTTAGATCCTTTTGTAATATATAGTGTCTGATTGGTTGAATATTACATTCAATTTCTTGGGCAGCAGTTGATGTGGTTTTTGGCACATGAGTGGAAATTTCCACACGTGTTTAATCTAGATTTTACTTTCTTTAAATAATCTATTTTATCAGGGATTGCACTTTGTCATGAACGAACATTTTCCAGATGGTTCCTCCATATATGGCACAGGCTGCATGGCTGTTCCATCTGCCTTCTAACACCCAGTTCAAGAGTTCCAGTATAGATTACAGCACCAGTAATGTTATTGTTATCAGATTACTTTTCCCACCTCCTCTTCCAACCCACTACCATCGAAGACTAAGACTCATGGAATAAATTGGTCTAACCACATCTTTTGCACTGTCTCCCACCAGCAGGCTTACATTGCATTCAGTCCGCTTGCACCTGCATTCTACGATTTTCTTCACTTCTTGTTTTGTCTTAATCTATTTTTCAATCCAATAAGTTGCATCCTTTGTATCATCGTAAGTATTTAATTTCGGTAGCTTCAGTTTTCTGTTACTGACCATAGTTGAGATCCAACATGTAAGGCCGTGGAGCAATGTGCAGAGTGCCATGATTTTAAAATTTAATTTCGTTTCAGAATGAACGTGTCATGTATTCTTAGATGGCGCCACATTCAGTCAGATTAATTTATATATACCTACTACAATTATTATTATAAGACACTTCTTCTTCTTCTTCTTAGTGGCTGAGATCTTGGTTTCTAGACCATTCTTCTTCTAGCTTTGCAATCTAGGCTGTAGACGTGTTTTGCCTTTGTTTAGAGCAGCACACTTAAGCATGTGGTTTGCATTCATTACTTAGTAGACAGGTGTCCGATTCCTTTACATTCATTTCCAGATGTTGTGCCAAGCAGTCATGGCCAGTCAGGATTCTGAATCTTGCTACTGCATCTTTACAATCAGAGGAATATAGAGTTTTTCCTACTGTAAAAGATTCATCCCATTTCTATCATGATAGTTCGTTCTTATATCCTTCAAACATGCTAAATTCCATGTATTACTGTGTGTAGTGTAGGCTATTCTGGAGCCCCTTTTTGCGAGAAACTCTGCCATCTCTTCTCCAAGAAGTCCGTCATGTGAGGAGACCCAGTGAAGTACATACAGTATATTTTTGATGGTGTATTGTTTGATGTAATTGCTTCTATTGCTGCTTTGGAATCTATTCATATTCATATTCATTTATGTGTCCAACTGATCACATACATGATATGGGACATGCCAAAAGTAACACATAATTGCTAAGCTACAACATAGTACATTATAACTTACTTACTTACTGGCTTTTAAGGAACCCGGAGGTTCATTGCTGCCCTCACATAAGCCCGCCATTGGTCCCTATCCTGAGCAAGATTAATCCATTCTCTATCATCATATCCCACCTCCCTGAAATCGATTTTAATATTATCTTCCCATCTACGTCTCGGCCTCCATAAAGGTCTTTTTCCCTCCGGCCTCCCAACTAACACTATATGCATTTCTGGATTCGCCCATACGTGCTACATGCCCTGCCCATCTCAAGCGTCTGGATTTAATGTTCCTAATTATGTCAGGTGAAGAATACAATGCGTGCAGTTCTGTGTTATGTAACTTTCTCCATTCTCCTGTAACTTCATCCCTCTTAGCCCCAAATATTTTCCTAAGCACCTTATTCTCAAACATCCTTAACCTATGTTCCTCTCTCAAAGTGAGAGTCCAAGTTTCACAACCATACAGAAGAACCGGTAATATAACTGTTTTATAAATTCTAACTTTCAGATTTTTTGACAGCAGACTGGATGATGAAAGCTTCTCAACCGAATAATAACAGGCATTTCCCATATTTATTCTGTGTTTAATTTCCTCCCGAGTATCATTTATATTTGTTACTGTTGCTCCCAGATATTTGAACTTCTCCACCTCTTCAAAAGATAAATTTCCAATTTTTATATTTCCATTTCGTACAATATTCTGGTCACGAGTCATAATCATATACTTAGTCTTTTCGGGACTTACTTCCAAACCTATCTCTTTACTTGCTTCCAGTAAAATTCCCGTGTTTTCCCTAATCGTTTGTGGATTTTCTCCTAACATATTCACGTCATCCGCATAGACAACCCGTTCAATTCCAAGCCCTCTCTGTTATCCTGGACTTTCCTAACATTATGACATTAACTAAAATACAACATATAAAATTTCAACATATTTTGTACATAATTTCAATATTAAGAAATAACAACCACAAGAACAGATCTAACACTTGACAAGACAAATCACAATTCATTTAACAGTTTGGAGTCAATTTCGACCAATGCATGCTTCTCGAAGTCAGGATCTGGAAAAAAGGAAGTATAATTTTTTAAGTAAGGCGTTCTTTTTCTATTCAGTTATGACATTTTCAATAAATTCGTTCATAGCCTACTGTAAAAGCAGCTTTTAATAAAAATTTTGTAAAGAGCTTTCTTAAATGTGCAGTTATTTCTTTAAGATAATTTGGTAGTCTATTATACATAAGAAGTCCAGCATGAATGAAAGTATTTTGATATAGAGTTGTGTTCAATTTGCAATAAAAATGGGCCTATTTTGTCCTTCTTTACATCAAGAAAAATCTTTATGGCTTCACCAGTAGGATGGATAAACATGAATACCGTATAATACTCGGAATAAAGAAAAACTGGACATACCATTTTGTAGACTATCCAAAGTTAAAAGTAGTCCTAACATGTTGGGTGTAGGATGTTCAACATGTTACAACAAAGTGTCACTTGACATATTCTGAGTCAAAGTGAAAACGTGGCTTCTTAGAAACCTATTCTATTCTGTGCAAGAATATTTTGAATTAGAAAATCAAGCTGTAGATATTTTTTAGGTTTCTTTCTCTGAATTTTATTATTATTTTGTAATATATTAGGAAATTCTCATAAATTGTTAAGTTAATTCTTGTTTTATTGTAAATAAACGGAGCAAATCAAGTAATATTTGTGATCATTGTGTTACAATTTTCATCTAGATATTAGCCTATTTTTGATAATCATGACTCTCAATTGTAAACTCTAAGGAGTATTTGTGATCATTTTGTTTTATGTTTAGTGTTGTAATGGAATAATTTTTATTTTTGCACGATAATTTCACACGTGTAATTTGACAATGTCATTAGCTTTTGCTGTAACGACAGCTAATAAATACTATATTACTATACTATACTATTTCTTGTATTATGCTGGAGTATGTATGAATTTGTAGGAAAGCTATACAAATTATTAATTTTTCTATATACACTTTTAACACTTATATATCACTGATTAAATTTCCAACTTCTTTACCGTGTTAATATTTAGGATTTACCTTGCTTGAATAGTTTCGAAGCCTTGTACATCAGGAAACCAGAAGATAGCGCAGGATCTCCACTAGGCTTTGAACAATGAAGCACAAGACTTCGAAACTAGTCAAGCAAGGTAAATCCTAAATATTAACACGGTAAAGAAATTGGAAATTTAATCAGTGATATACAAATTATATTTGATAAAATTTAAGGTTTCATAAATATAAATGCAAGGTAATGGCAGGATATGTAATTTTTTTTAAGAATGACCTGAAGCTGGTAGTTTGAGACGCTTCAACTTTGTCTCTAATATCTCTCTAAGATTACTTCTTGTTGAAGTCTTCGTCCTGGCGACCTAGGGCTGCTTCTACAGCTTTAACTCCCCCTTCAAAGGCTAATTTTATTTTCCTCTCTGCCATCGGTATGTAATGTGGAACCTCTTTGCAATAAACTCCTGCTCCAGCATGAGATACTTAAAGCCAAGAGATATATATATATATGTTGTTGTTGTTTTCTAATGCCAGGCGTTTGACAATAAAGTCATTTGACCTCTTGCACTCCAATATTTTTCAAAGATATTATCATGGCCAGCCACTGAAGCACAGATTTTGAGGTGTTCCGAATCCATTTCTTGGTCTGAGTTGCACAATGGGCAGTTAGGGGACTGATATATTCCAATTCTATGCAGGTGTTTGGCCAAACAGTCATGGCCTGTTGCCAATCTAAATGCAGCTACAGACGATTTTCGTGGTAAATCGGGAATTAACTGTGGATTTTGATGCATATATATATATATATCATCATCATATCTGTCACGTATTAGACCCTACAGGATCTGTTACGGTCTCATGCCAGCGCTTTCGTGGTCTTCCCAATTTCCTCTTTCCTCTTGGTACATAAGTAAGAATCTGTTTAGGCCATCTAGTGCGATCCATCCTTTCGACATGTTTTTTCCACTGAAGTCGATATTGTTGAACAAAATTAACTATAGGATCCATTTTAGTTCCAGCAATATGTCCACATTTTTACGGTGTTCCAGCAAAGAGCATCCCGCTGTTCGTCTCATGAACCTCATTTCAGCTGTCGTCAGCCTTTGCTCATGAGCTTTTCTGATTGTCCATGCCTCGCTACCGTAAGTGAGGACCGGTTGAGCTAGTGTTTTATATACCTTTAGCCTTGTATGTTTCTGAACATGGGATGATTTGAAGACGGTGTTAATTACGCCAGTGATTTTTATAAATTTAGATATTTTGTTTGACATATCTTCATCAGTGATGTAAGAGAGGTTATAACCTAAATAGTTAAAGGAATTAACACGTTTAATTAAAGTATTATTTATCATTATCTTACTTGAAATTGGATTCTCTCCCGAAAATGCCATGACTTTTGTTTTCTCTTTTGAGATTTCCATATTGAAATCTGAGGCGGTTATTTGCAAATTATAAATGGCTCTTTGTAAAGCATCCTCTGTTTTAGCGATAATAACCTGATCGTCGGCAAACATTAGTGTATCGAGAACTGTGTTTCGATTAATTTGAATTCCAGCATGATGACTTTGCCTCCAAATGTATAAAATATGGTTCATATATATAATAAACAACAGAGGGGAAAGACCGCACCCTTGTCTAACACCTTGGTTTATATATATATATATATATATATATATATATATATATATATATATATATATATATATATATATATATATATATTCTATGTGTATTTATTTACACTGCAAGTGGGCAAGCACCTGGTGGCAGTGGTATATACAATATTAACAATACACAATAAAATGATAACCAATACACAATAATATTTACAATACACAATACAATTTTACAACACATATACAATTTTACACACAATACAATAATAATACACAATACAATTTAACACAATAATAATAAAACATGAAATAAAATACCTAATTTTACAATACAACCTACATAATTATCTATAGGTCCTACATAAGTTTCAATAGTCTTTCACTTTACTCCCATCTCATTCCCTGTAGTGGCACTATGACGCATTTCACTGACACTTTAGCACACATTTCACTGACACTCTGTAACTCATTTCACTGACACTATAGAACATATTTCATTGACGCTATAAATTATCACTGATCGGAACTGTTCACTGCACTGTAAAACCATAACTTCACTGACTCACCTCGCTTCACTGATACAACAGTTCAAATAAGTCAAATAATTACATCCTTATGCATACTTATAAACAGAACTACATTTAAACTAAACATTTCTAGTCTAAGGCCCTCTTACACGCTTGTTTTAAATAATTTACAATTCAAACCAAGGAAGTAAACTCGTCAGCCTAGATAAATACATGTCACCTTAAAAAAATTAAATGTTGAATGTCACCTTAATTTTAATTTTCACTTTATATACAACTTTTTAAATTATTCTTGAATCTCCTTAAGGAAGGACAGCCCTCAAAGACCGCTGCAGGTAGGTCATTCCAATCATTTATAGTTCTATTTAAAAATGAGAATTTACCTACATCCGTTTTCTGTTTCCTACATTTGATTTTAAAATCATGATCGTTCCTACCATAGTACGTTGGCTTTTCTAACCGAGCCGTTGAAAGACTCTTTACCTGTGCGCTTAAAGCTTACATACACTTACAATACCCCACCCTCTTGCTAACACACTCTCTCTCGAACTTCTCACTCAGCCATAATATATTCAGGATTCTACAGCTACTGCCGTCTTCCTGTGCCAATCCTCCAAAGCCTTCTGTCTTGTGCGTCTTCAGTCCTCAACCCCCTCTTGTGCATGACCTCCATTACTTCGTTGTCCCAAGTTCTTTTTGGTCTACCTCTTCCTCTTCTCCCTGGAGGTTTCCACTGGTAAATTTGTTTAGGCCATCTATCTTCGCCCATTCTCATCAAATGACCAAACCACTTGAAACTCTTATTTTCTGTTCTATTTAACATTGTCTCTTCAGCATCCATTCCATGCCTGATTTCTTCATTTTTAATGTGGTCCAAGTGGGAGACTCTAGCACTTCGTCTCAAATAATCCATTTCTACGGCCAAAATTCTTTTTCTATAATATGCATTTGTTATCCAAATTTCACTTCCGTAGTTTAATACAGATTCAACTAACATTTTGCCAATATATTTTTTTGGTATCCTTCCAAAGATGTTTATCCCACCATGTAGAATTTAAACATGTTATAATTTTTTTATTTTGTTCAATTCGGTTTTTTATTTCTTCTTCGCCAATACCTTCTGCTTTAGTTATAATTGTACCTAGGTATTTTGCCTGGTTAACTTGTTTAATTTCAATTTCATTATCTATATCAATATTGTCACTACTTTTAGTATTAATGACCAAATATTCTGTCTTCTTATAATTTATAGAGAGACTCCAGGATTCGTAAAATTTGTTTAATCTTTTGACCATAAATTCTAAATCAAAAAGATCTTGGGCAATCACTACTTGATCGTCTGCAAATTGTAAATTAAATAGGAATTTATCTTCTATTTTTATTCCCATTTCTTGACAGCTTTGTTTCCATTGTTTCAGTGCTAATTTAACCGAAGATATTAACATGCTCGACGAACTGATTGTTAACTGACTAGCGTACCTTTCCAGTTCCTTGATTTTGTTACATGATAATTAAGTGTGAATGAACTGACACTAGGAGAGTACCATTTCTTTTAATGAACTTCAAAGGATACTATACATACTATACCACGATGAAAACACTGCAGTACTGCATTAATGTCATCCATTCTATATAAAAATATGAACAGTATGGTACTACAGGTACCGGTATGTGTTCTGTCAGATTCTACGACAGACTTCCTTACAGTACGGTACCTTATTCGTCTGTCCTCATCTTACCGTACTTCATTTGTTACGTAACAGAGATAGGTACGAGTAAATTAAACTTCCTAACTGGTCTACATAATTAACTCTAACAATTAATATTCTGTATCGTAATGGATTTTTTTCATTTCAATTATTTTATTCTATAGATCTTATATCAGCATTGTAGTTTTGGATTGTGGAGCAAGTCAAAATAATACAAAAACATAATTATAATACTGTACATGACAAGTAAGTTGACTTAATTTACAATCTTAAGCAGTTCATCAGTTGAGTAGAAGGTATGAATATGGAGAAATTTTGTTAATTCTGATGTAATTTTTTTCTCTTGGCCCTTCAAAGCCTTAATATATAAAATCAGGCATTTAGGCAGAGCATTGAAGGCTGTAATATGTGTAACGAATTGTTTTTTTATACAATAGCTGAGACTAACAAAGAGTAGATGGAGATGTGATTAAAATTAAAAATGAATTTTCTACTTAGTAGTGAAAGTACCTTGATTTTTAGCACAAAGCATCATAAAGGAAAGAATGTACTTCAAAGATAATGCTAAGATTTCTAAATTTTGGAAAATATTTCTTAAAGAATGTCCTTTTATGCACATCTGTCATTATTCCTTCTGTTTTCTTTTGTAAGACAAACTATATTTAGGTTCAGATGAGTTAGCCCAGCATATTAATCCATATTTGAGTATAGAATGGAAAAATGGAAAATAAGTCGTTTTAAAGGTATTTATCATATAATATCATTTATATCGCCAATAGAAAATAAGTATCTTAATGCATAACAGGCAGAACTCAAATTAGGAGTAAATAAATTCTATGTCTGTTTTCTAATTCAAGTGATCATCCAATTCCTAAACAAGAAACTTTATTTTTTGCAGGCCAGTCAGGCAAAAACTTATAGGCAATATCTGAATCTCAAAGTAAAACTACATAATACAAAAGCCAATATTTGGTTCAATCAAAGATGTCTCCAACAAAACACAATATCTAATTAAGCAAAAATTAAAATTAAGAACAAATCATTTACGGCAAAACTAACAAAATCAAAAGCAGAGTTAAATTGGGTAAAAAAAAAAATGCTGTGAAGTCAGTGACTGAAATAAATACTTTTAATATAAGAAACATTATGTTTATAGATTTCTTGTGATCACTTCCATTTATTTCAGGTATTAAAAAATAGCTGAGCATTATTATATTTACTAAAATTGATTACACTGGTTAAGTGACTAGTCTATATTGTTTACTTGAGATAATCACATTTGTATCATCTGAAAGTAAGGTCATCTGGGATAAATTATTTATGGTTTGTTCTAAATCAGTAATATAAGCTTGAAACAGTAATGGACATAAAATTGATTCCCCTGGGGAACTCCATGTTTAATATTTCTAAATTCTGAGTGAATAACTTTGTGACAACTTGATATACATTTTTAATAATCCGTGGCGCTACAGCCCGTGAAGGGCCTAGACCGACCAGCTGGCTGCTGGCCCCACGCCCATATGCCGAAGCAGAGGTGGACGATCATCCAACCAGAATGGAGGTATCGTGTGGTTAGCACGATGATCCCCCCAGCCGTTATAGCTGGCATTCGCAACCGGATTTCGCTACCTATCGTAGCTCCCCAAGTGCATCACGATGCTGGGTGGGCACCGGTCCCATACACTGGCCGAAATTTCATGAGAAAATTTCTTCCCCCATGAGGACTCGAACCAGCACGCATTCCGTAACGCGAGTCCTAGGCAGGATGCCTTAGACCACGACGCCACGGCGCGGGACATACATTTTTACTTTCTGATTTATTTTTACTCAGTTTCTAATCTTTCTGCTAAATATCGAAGTACCGGTACAAGAGTGCCAATGACATTGTCAACTGCTCTACGTTAGATATAGACCAACGAAGCATTTCTTGTTCTCTGTTCGGTACTGAGTCAGATGTAAACCAACCTAAGGTACCGGTATCATCTTTAATACCATAAAACTTTATATACAATATCTTGACTACATACTTCTAACAAAATTACTGTATCAATATGATAATGATTTGTTAAATTTGTTAAGTTAACAACTTTTTAACTCCCCAGTGATGGAGGAAACAAGCCGGAACTAATCATGAGTTTCAATATTAACACAGAAAAGTTAAAAAGTTGTTTATTTAACAAATCATCAGTAATGAAACTTTAATTTGCTATCAATATATTATAATCTACACAGTCAAATGCTTCAGTCAAGTCACAAAATATTTCTCCATAATTGTAATTTAAAATTTAAGGAATTGGTATTTTATTCAAACTGTTGATTTTTTTAATCCAAATTACTCTAAACTAGTATTGTTGGACTCGAAATAAAGATATACCGAAATATAGGAATCATTACTGTTTTTAGTCATTAAAGTGTAGATTCCTTTTTGTAATACGTGAGACTTTAATTCCCTGAGTTACCCACATGTTTATATTTTTGGAATTTTTCAGAACCTTGACTGGAAAAAAAGAATTGAAATAAGTTAATTCGTAAATGTAATTGAAAATACATTAACTTACTATTAATGTCAGTGATATTGTGTACATTTTTCTAAGATGCATTTTGTACACATGAATTTAAAAGGTTAATAGGTGCAGTATTTATAAGCTTAATTTATTTCTATTTATTTATTTTTTAAGTTTTCCACCGATATCTTGAAATTTTTCAGTGACATTGTAGACGTCTATGATTTGTGTACCATTATCAGTCTGACAGTGAGGTTTGGTTTGGTTTGGTTTCAATATTTATAGACGTTCTATTCAATCAATGCAGTCCGAATTTTAATGTCTGTATTAATTTACATTAAGAAATCGGATATTCTGTAAACACAGGCTACTGTATACGTCAACACCATGAATAGTCCTGTAAATACAATAACTGTCATGTCTGTCAGAAATATATTACAAAGTTACTAGCAAGTGTAAATGACAAATATGCTGCTGAGGTCTGGACTTCACCGAAACAGATGCCAGAATTGGCCTTTAATTATTAAATCTTCTGTCAAGTAGGAATCCATTCTTCTATTGTCTATAAAATATATTGTAATGTTACTACTCCAATTTGTATTCCAGTTGAGAAACTTGATATTGCTACTTGAAATTAAATAACTGTACAGATACTGCTACTGACGAATTTAAATACTATTATAGTCACAATCATGCCATGGTATGAAAGAAAAATTTCACAACCTCGAGCGGGAATCGAACCTGCGACTTCCTGTTCTCCGGTCAGGCGCTCTACCACTGAGCTATCGAGTTCGTCTCACGCCAAAGGCCTGGAATTATCCTTTCATACTGGCGACTCTGTTATAGAGTACTGTCCATAGCGTCTGATCTAGTCAGCACTGCTTATGGCTTGAAAGAAACTTTACAAATGTAATCTTCATCTTACGATGTTTGGTGACGTATACACGTCCGTTGATGTGACATATTAATGAATTTAAATACTATTATAGTCACAATCATGCCATGGTATGAAAGAAAAATTTCACAACTGCTACATTTAATTTTATTTACAGCAGATTAAGGGACACGATTTTCATTTCAACATGAAGTAATCACACAAAAAAAAAAAAAAATAGAAAAAACTAATCCATTTTGAATCTTGCGTACACTACTTTTAACACTTGGATATAATTAATTAACTAGTGGACTTACTCGTGTTAATTATGTAAGGACAGACAGGCAGATCATTCCAAACACGCTACGAAGAACACATTAAAGCAATAATCAGAGGACACAATACATCTACATACGCCGAACACATAACTAATGCTAACCACACATACAATAACATAAATGCGGACATGGAAATCCTACACATACAACCCAAAAACCAAAAACTCAACACACTAGAACAATATGAAATATACAGACACACTAAAACACACCCTGGTCAAATTGTCAACATACAGATCAATTTCAATACACACACACTATTTGACTCCACTCTTCAACACTTTCAACAATCAAACACACCCACATAACAGGCAGAGAAGTTCGAGATGACGCCGTGATCTAGTAGGCTCTGAGGATGATGCGTGAAGCACTGAAACAGCTGTAAGCCGCACAAATCTTACATAATTAACACGAGTAAGTCCGCTAGTTAATCAATTAATTAGAAAAAAATAGTAAATTTTATTTGGGGAATTAAGCACATGTGAATACGATTGACAAGGAAGAAGCTGACACAAATCAAGTCCTCATACACGAAGTAAATTCAACTTCATAGACAATTATAAGCAACAGAATTGTCTACTGCACAGCCACTTCACAGATCACCGGCAGAAGCTTATTTTATATATGTACCAGGTACCGGTACTAAAAAACAATACTGGTACCATCATCGAAGTCTAGATCACAATTTCAGGCAACAACAGGCAATAGCAGAAATTATGTAGAAACATGATAAACACCACAACATATTACGTAACAAACAAGAAGTGAAGCAACTGCAACGCGATTTTTAAGACCAGTATCTGGATATAAAAGAATTGGTGAAGTACGAAAATACATTATAAGCGATGAGTTACAAATATCATCCATTCTAATAGCAATAAAGGCATACCGGTACCGAAATAAAGAAAGCGACATACCTATTGAATAGTCGACAATACCGTACTTCAGCAAATTTTTAACTATATTTCACAGGGAAAATCTGCTATGAGTTGGGGCAGCAGTTGCAAGATGGAGCGGGAATGGATCAATAGATCAATTTTTTTATTTATTTTATTGGGTTATTTTACGACGCTGTATCACCATCTAGGTTATTTAGCGTCTGAATGAAATGAAGGTGATAATGCCGGCGAAATGAGTCCAGGGTCCAGCACCGAAAGTTACCCAGCATTTGCTCGTATTGGGTGGAGGGAAAACCCCGGAAAAAACCTCAACCAGGTAACTTGCCCCGACCGGGATTCAAACCTGGGCCACCTGGTTTCACGGCCAGACCCGCTGACCGTTACTCCACAGGTGTGGACCTAATAGGTCAAAACAGAGAAAAAGAAGAAGAAAAAGGTGATGATGATAAACAAAGAACACAGTCACACCTAGAACTTTAAGAAAATGAAATTACAGCCGAATTGGCCTACTATAATGTACATAAGAACAAACATTTACAAAATGTGACAAACATCTGGTACCTACACAGAAATGGTCCATAGCACAGCAGTGTTCAGATTATAATCAGAGCAGCAAGAATGTCTTACAGAACATTTATAAAAAATTTAAATTTTGGATTCAGTAACACTCATTACCAGTAACAAAAGCTGAGACAATTTACTGTGCCCGCATGTGGTCGTTTAACACAGATAAGAAGGAACCCATAGCAATGTATCAGGGTTCCCTAAAAAACAAAAATCCCTCATAACCACAAGCATATTTATTATTAAAATCTCCTTTATTTGAAAGCTGTTAGGACTGACAAAGTGTGCCAGATATGCAGGAATATACTCGTGTATGGATATGAATATGAAACACGTAATTAGAAAAAAAAAAAAAGAGGAAAGAAAGTACCGGTAACCTATGTTATAAAATACAGTAAACAAGTACCGCACTCGTACATTGGAGTAAATAATACAGAAAACCAATAAAATATAAAATAACACATTTCAAACTGTTACCATACCATACTGATGATTTCGTAAGATCCAAATGGATGCCTGTAAAGCACTAATGGCTATTTTTCTCGTAGTGGTGTTACTGAAGCCTACATGTTTTTACAAAGAAGAGGTTATGGATTTCCATGCTGAAAAACAAACCAACAATACAGAGCTTAAATATAGCATTAGTACTAAAAAAAAATAAAAGTATGTGATTACTGAATGAATTTTCACCACCACCACCACCAACTTGGTACCGGTATGGTGTAGTTGGACTACTTGACTCGTTTCAGTCTCAATTTGAAGGTTGAGTTATTTTTTTCATTCGTATTTTAATTATTTGTCTTCTTTCTGCCTACAGCCGACAATATTTTTTTTAGACAGTATTTTTTTTAGTTTTCTTATAATGGTAAAGGTAAAGGTAAAGGTATCCCCGTAACATGCCATGAAGGCACTTGGGGGGCATGGAGGTAGAACCCCATGCTTTCCATGACCTCAGCACTAGAATGAGGTGGTGTGGTCGGCACCATGCTCTGACCACCTTTTACCCCCGGGAAAGACCCGGTACTCAATTTTATAGAAGGCTGAGTGAACCTTGGGGCCGTTCTGAAAGTTTGGCAACGAGAAAAAATCCTATCACCACCGGGGATCGAACCCTGGACCTTCCAGTCCGTAGCCAGCTGCTCTACCAACTGAGCTACCCAGCCGCCCCAGTCTTCTTATAATATCTTCCTGAAATACCAATCTATATCACAAACACACTCATTGCTAAAACTCCAGTTGTGAACGAAATTCCTCCGTGGAAATGGGTGATTCCAGAACATAGCATACAAATTCCAGGAAATCATTCCAAAAATGATCCTCCATACATTCTTAAGTTAGATGCCATGGAACTACTCTGCAGCACATATAAGGATCACCTTCAAATTTATACAGATGGATCTCTAAATCCTAATAATGGGACATCAGGAGCAGGGTATTATATTCCAAAATATCAAGAAAGTTATTTCATACCATGTTCATCCTCCTCCAGTCTTGACACTGAATGGCTAGCTATTGATGCTGCTCTTCAGTGTGTTACTCTAATTTCTGAAAAAATCTATTTGCATACTTACCGACTCCAAGGGGGCTATATTTAATATAATTAAATATGTACCAAACCTATATGCACACAGAATTATTCCAATTCAGAAACAACTACGTAAACTAAAAGAACTCCAGAAGGAAATAACATTTCAATGGATACCTAGTCATTGTGGTATACCTGGACACGAGAAAGTCGATAATATTGAAAAACAGGCAACATATTTGCAATCAAGACCTCTTCAAGTGATATCTCTATCCAGTGCTTTTACTTACTTACTTACTTACTGGCTTTTAAGGAACCTGGAGGTTCATTGCCGCCCTCACATAAGCCCGCCATTGGTCCCTATCCTGAGCAAGATTAATCCAGTCTCTACCATCATATCCCACCTCCCTCAAATCCATTTTAATATTATCTTCCCATCTACGTCTCGGCCTCCCCAAAGGTCTTTTTCCCGCCGGCCTCCCAACCAACACTCTATATGCATTTCTGGATTCGCCCATACGTGCTACATGCCCTGCCCATGTCAAGCGTCTGGATTTAATGTTCCTAATTATGTCAGGTGAAGAATACAATGCATGCAGCTCTGCTTTGTGTAATTTTCTCCATTCTCCTGTAACTTCATCCCTCTTAGCCCCAAATATTTTCCTAAGAACCTTATTCTCAAACACCCTTAATCTCTGTTCCTCTCTCAAAGTGAGAGTCCAAGTTTCACAACCATATAGAACAACTGGTAATATAACTGTTTTATAAATTCTAACTTTCAGATTTTTTGACAGCAGACTAGATGACAAAAGCTTCTCAACCGAATAATAACAGGCATTTCCCATATTTATTCTGCGTTTAATTTCCTCCCGAGTGTCATTTATATTTGTTACTGTTGCTCCAAGATATTTGAATTTTTCCACCTCTTCGAAGGATAAATCTCCAATTTTTATATTTCCATTTCGTACAATATTCTGGTCACGAGACATAATCATATACTTAGTCTTTTCGGGATTTACTTCCAACCCTATCGCTTTACTTGCTTCAAGTAGAATTTCCGTGTTTTCCCTAATCGTTTGTGGATTTTCTCCTAACATATTCACGTCATCCGCATAGACAAGCAGCTGATGTAACCCATTCAATTCCAAACCCTCTCTGTTATCATGAACTTTCCTAATGGCATATTCTAGAGCAAAGTTAAAAAGTAGAGGTGACAATGCTTCAGTAAAGTTTCATTTTACAAACCTATGGATCAACAATTGGCTCTCTTCTGACAAAGGAAAAATTTTACAGTCTGTACAAAAGAAATCAAATGACTTGAAAATGTACAAAAACTTGCCCAGACATGTTCAAACATTTTTAACAAGAGCCAGAACAGTCACATTGTCACTCAATTGTACCTACACCGATTTCACCTTTCTGATAATTCTACTTGTCTGTGGTGTAATAATCATGATGAAGATCTGGAACACATTCTTCTATACTGTCCATCCATAAACCACAAAAGAAGTAAATTAAACTCATCAATACCGGTTGCAGAAGACACAGCCCTGCAGTATATATTGACTACACCCCAACTCTGGCTACTAGCAACAGGAATCTATAATGAACACCGATCAAAATACCCCTCATTTCTCGTGAAAAACAACAACTGAATAGACTACAGTGGACTATAGTGGACTTTATGTTGTCAGCAAACAGCTGGATACATTAAGAAGATTGATAATATCTTCCTTTTGATTCAGTGCACTACTGCATTCATTTTGCTTCTTATTACCACCACCACCACATCATCATCATCATCATTACCACTAACCTACTTCTATTAATAGTTCTGCTGCTCTTGCTACTACTACTAACAGAATGAAACCACTACAATTAATGTGCTACTGCTGGTGCAGAACATTATAACTCTATAAACTACGAAAAGTTGTTGGCTGCTGAATTCACAATGTAGTTCCAAGGCAGTTTGTCTTGACAAACTGTTTCCAGTCAATAATTTGAAGAATAATTTATTCTTTTCATAAATTGTTACTATATCCTTTCCGTGGTTTGCCTGAACATCTTCTTCTTGTAGTAGTTTGTTGTAACTCTTGTTTAATAATTTAATATTTTTAAATAAATTGATTAAATGGCGATCTTACTCGTGTCAATTATGTACCGGTAAGCGTGTGTGGCTTACAGCTGTTTCGTTGTTACTTGACACCATCCTCAATTAATATTATGTACCATAATGCATTTTTTTCATTTCATTTATTTTATTCTATAGATCTTATATCAGCATTGTAGTTTTGGATTGTGGAGCAAGTCAAAATAATACAAAAAACATAATTATAATACTGTACATGACAATCTTAAGCAGTTCATCAGTTGAGTAGAAGGTATGAATATGGAGAAATTTTGTTAATTCTGTTGTAATTTTTTTCTCTTGGCCCTTCAAAGCCTTAATATAAATAATCAGGCATTTAGGCAGAGCATTGAAGGCTATAATATGTGTAACGAATTGTTTTTTATACAATAGCTGAGACTAACAAAGAGTAGATGGAGATGTGATTAAAATTAAAAATTAATTTTCTACTCAGTACTCAAAGTATCTTGATTTTTAGCACAAAGCATCACAAAGGAAAGAATGTACTTAAAAGATCAAGTAACACCGAAACAGCTGTAAGCCACACATGCTTACATAATTAACACGAGTAAGATCCCCATTTAATCAATTATTTATATTGAAGTGTTAAAAGTAGTGTACGAAAGATTCAACATGGATTAATATTTTTGTAAGTTGCCAGTATGTTTTAGTGTTGGTTGTCTGAATGTCTTTTTCTATTGAAGTTTCTTGTAATAGGCTTTGCTTGTTTTGTAGCGCTGTTAATATACCAGATTTTAATATTCTTTTCTTTAATTATAAATAATTCATCATGCTTTTCCTCCCCTACTTAATCTGGCAATTGGAGAAGAATAGTATAATTACTTTCTAAGGTAATATTTTTGCCAGTTGCCAGTATTTTTTAGTGTTGGTTGTCTGAATGTCTTTTTCTATTGAAGTTTCTTGTAATAGGCTTTGCTTGTTTTGTAGCGCTGTTAATATACCAGATTTTAATATTATTTTCTTTAATTATAAATAATTCATCATGCTTTTCCTTCCCTACTTAATCTGGCAACTGGAGAAGAATAGTATAATTACTTTCTAAGGTAATATTTTTGCCAGTTGCCAGTATGTTTTAGTGTGGTTGTCTGAATGTCTTTTTCTATTGAAGTTTCTTGTAATAGGTTTTGCTTGTTTTGTAGCGCTGTTAATACACCAGGGTTTAATATTCTTTTCTTTAATTATAAATAATTCATCATGCTTTTCTTCCCCTACTTAATCTGGCAACTGTAGAAGAATAGTATAATTACTTTCTAGGGTAATATTTTTAGGGGGTGGGGAAAACATTTTGTTCATTCCACCAAAGCATTGAAGTTCTGTAGTTCTGCTACTGTGTAGTTGTTTACTTTGTGTCCTCACTGTTATACCTAATTTGTTTCATCTAGCATGCTTTCATGGGTAACATTAGAATGGATTTGAGGGAGGTGGGATATGATGATAGAGAATGGATTAATCTTGCTCAGGATAGGGACCAATGGCGGGCTTATGTGAGGGTAGCAATGAACCTTCAGGTTCCTTAAAAGCCATTTGTAAGTAAGTTGTATCGTGCCTTTTGCTTTTAATGGTTCGGTTTTCACTGCCAAAGAAATGAATCGGAAAAGTTATGATAGTTTTTTGTTACTGTTGCTACTGCTATCCTGGATCAGAGTAACCAGCTTTGAAGTTTCTGTCTTTTGAAAATCTCCCAGTTGTCTGCTTTCTTGGCTGAAGGCTGTTTACGATCTACTCAGTTCTAGCTTTTGACTGTTGTTCCTTGTACAGCATCATGTCCAGTCTGAGTTTATCACTGTTTAGTTTTAAAACGTAGATAGATAGATAGATTTATTCGTTCCATAATATTCTTACATTTGCTTTATAGCATAGAATAAAGAACACGTCCAATTCTTACGTTTAAATATAAATGTAATACATATAAAATGCATATATGAAATATGTACAGAATTAATACCTTAATAACAATAATATTTTATACAATGTAATATGTTTGCCATTTAATAGTATTAAAATATTTACACAATATGCTGTGAAATGTCAAGAATTCATCTACAGAATAGAAAATGTGAGATATTAAGTAATTTTTTTAGTTTTACCTTACTTAATGTCTTCAGGAAGACTATTGAACATTTTTATCGCCATGTAACGTACTCCCCTTTGATAGCATGATAAATTTGATGATGGCGTTTGAAAATCATTCTTTCTGCGAGTATTTATATTATGTATGGCTGAATTAGTTGGAAAATTTTCTTTATTACATAAGAGGAAATTTATTATAGAGTATATGTATTGATTTGTTAAGGTTAGAATTTTTTAAAAAATAATCTACATGATTCTCTAGCCTTTGCTCCAACTATTATTCTAATGGCTCTTTTTTGTAATAAGAATATATTTTTACTATCTGCAGAATTTCCCCAAAATATTATTCCGTAGGACATAATGGAATGAAAATAGGCAAAATATATTGTCTTTAAGATACTGCTGTTTAGAAATTGTTGTAACGACCTAATTGCGAAGCATGCTGAGCTAAGTTTGGGGGTTATTTCTTGAACAATATGTCACTGTTCATATAGTTTTCATCCTCTGTCCTTTATAATTCATGTAAATTATTGTTGTAGTGCATGTTAACAATATTTCATTATGACTTCATTATCTTACACATTAAAAATTAGGATTTTGAAACTGTTCCATTCCACAAATTCTAAAACTCTTCATGTTTCCATTTATTTTTATGACGGCATATATTTACAAGTCAACACGTAAATGTAGCAGACTACTACGTTAATCTGGGATTAGTACAGTAGCGGCCGGTGATCGAAATCCTCGGTGAGGCCAGATGCAACTAGTTTAAGTGCCTCCGATAGGAAATGTTTATTTATGATATTAATTATTATTGTTATTATATTATTAATATTATTACTGTATTATTATTATTAATATTAGTATTATTATTATTAGTCTATTATTATTAGCCTACTATTGATGAAAAATAATGTCACTCACCAAATAAGCTGTTATGCTGTGAGTTTCAGTCATTGTTTCAGTGTGATGAAGCATCCCATATTATGTGTTGAAAATCCCCTCCTTTCTGTTCTTTTTATTTTTTTTCCCCTTGACAGCAACGAACAAGGCCAACAGAGAAGTTTATTTTGCACTACATTACCACTTAACCATTTATGTTGCCCATACCAGGATGCAATAGAAACTCGCGTTTTAAGATTATCTGTCAGAAAAATTGTCAGCGATGTCGTAGGTATCTCGGTAGACTCTCTCTTTATTTAAAACTTCCTTTCTTTCAATATTATTTCTTCTTGAAAAAAGGACACTTTAACAATGAATTAACTGCACCAGCATTATTTCTCGCATTTGTTTCTGTTTATATTTTCCAGAAATGCATGACAACATTGTCCCAGATTCACTACTGTACTACGAATTACAATAGTACAACACCCTCGCTTAAGTCATAAACTGAGACATAAGGGGAGGGAATAGTGTGCATCTCTGCCTGCCAAAGAGCTGGAATTTGTGTTATTTATGACCTATTTAGGAAAACAAGTCACCATTGCTATTCCCACCCCACTCTACCCTTGAGGCCGGCCCATGGATGTGACGAGTGAAACCTGACCAGGCCACGAGGCCAGACGAATTGTGCTTTGGCTACAACGTTTTGAGCGCAAGCTCAAACCCCGCGAAAATACAGGAAATTCAGAAGACAGACCCGGCATGAACGATTCAGGCCTCAGGAACAAATTTTACTGCAGAACAGGTCTATATACATCACAAGCCAAACCCAGCACGAGCGATTCTGGCCTCAGGAGTAAATTTTACTGCAAAACAGGTCTATCTACATCACAAAGTTTTAAAATGCTTCTACAGCGATTCTTCATTCAAATAACTAATACATTATATAAAAACACAAAATTTGATTTCTGTTAAGCCAAGTGACTGAGGCCCGGCCTCACTTGCCTCAGTCAGTCAGCCACCACTGGATTAGTAGTGCTCTTGTCCAACACAGGCTTGTAGCATCTTCAACATGGTTAACCTCTAACTTCTGTCTGTTAACTTTGAAATGTAATATTTGTTGTTCACGTCTCAATCATAGTACCTCGCCAGTCAGTATCATGGCATGGTGTAATTTCATTTTCTCCTTTGCAGATGAATGCTGAGTGGATACCTTGGATTTATCGTTAGGACAAACAAATTCGTGGTTGGAGAAAAAAGGTAAGATTAACAGTTTATCATCCCTAACAATTTGCTATGTACTGCAGAGCATGGTGTTACTGATGAACAGTGTTGGAATTGATGAAAATGTAGAGGGAGGAAAATTTCTCGTTGACATAGCCTGCTAATTTTGTATTTATTTTTTTAAGTTGGTTATTGTATCAATTGTAACATATTTGGTTTTAAAGTTTATTCATCTTGATTACACAACTTTTAACACTGTATCACTTCGGAATATGTATGATAAGTCTTTCTTGTGTTAAATTTTAACGTACCTTGTTAACATGTTTCGACCTATTTTGGGTCATCTTCAGAACTGGTCAACACCAACAACGACCAGTTCTGAAGATGACCCAAAATAGGTCGAAACATGTCAACAAGGTACGTTAAAATTTAACACAAGAAAGACTTATCATACATATTCTAAAGTTTATTGTTATAATGTTATGTATTATTATTGTTGTTTGTCGACCTGGTTGGCCAGTTGGTATAGCGCTGGCCTTCTATGCCCGAGGTTGCGGGTTCGATCCCAGGCCAGGTCGATGGCATTTAAGTGTGCTTAAATGCGACAGGCTTATGTCAGTAGATTTACTGGCATGTAAAAGAACACCTGCGGGACAAAATTCCAGCACATCAGGCGATGCTGATATAACCTCTGCAGTTGCGAGCGTCGTTAAATAAAACATATCTTTATCTTTATTGTTGTTGTTGTTTTAACGTTCATTTCAAGTTACTATTGTGTCACCTGACAATTTTGAATTTCTGTACCAGTAGGCCTACTATGATAACTCTTTCTATCCCATTTCATGACGTAATAGGTACTACTAGCTAATTCACAAATCAATTACAAAATCGTATTATGAAAACAACAAAAGTAACAAATGTTTATGAAAACAAGAAATGTAAGTATATTATTTCTGGTATAGTTCTAAAAAAAGGTCGCAATCTAAAATGTTTTAATAAATATTATTTTTACATTGAAAGATAACTACAATAAATAAAATACAATACAATACAATAACTTTTTTAATGCTGAAATACAGGTGATATTCACAAACGGCATTCAGAATAAGCTCACTATAGCAAAATGACTGCGTACAGAAAATAAAAGTAACTTTCGGAAATAGAATTTCAGGAAATATATCCCTATTGAGGCTGGTGTTGCACCAAAAATATTGAAACATATATTCAGGGAGACATTGGGAATGAACACAAGAATGCAGAAGTTGGGAAACAAAATCCAGAAGAGGAGAAATTTCCCACTTCCCCCCATGCAATCATTTGAATACTGCTGAGGCATATCTCGATTATGATATCACTTTGGTTTCTAGAAATGTTGCGTTTTGTTACTTATTAGTTATTACTTTGTTATCCTATTTGTCCAGCTTCTCATAACCTCCTGAGTCCTGAAACATTTGTTGTTTTATTTTTGAAGTTCAGTAAATTCTATACTTCAAAAAAAGATCACTGAAATGAGGAAAAATGCTGAAAAAATTGTGCAGGTTACAGTTAGGACACAAATGCAGGCATATTATACTATACTTAGGGTCTCTGCACATACATCTTATATCATAATCATGTATGAAGTATAGTATACTATACTCTCAGGACTCAGAAGGATAGAGTTCGCTGCTATTTTGTATTCTGATTTGATGGTTATCTTACTTTAAAGGAAAGGTTCTTTGTCATTCTAATGTGACAGCCATTGCAGATGATGCAGATCGTTGATTCTGTGGACATGTGCTACTAACCAACCGTCCTGTGTACTTAATCTAACCATGGCTACATGTCGGTACTTCGTAATTTCTTAATTGTTCTCGCTAAACTGGAGAATTTTGCTATGGTAGCTTTGAACCACGCCGTTACGGTTATGACCAAAATGAACTTAATATACAATGTCGCCAACATAAGCACATGACGTTGGTCTGTGGCATCGTTAGAAGGAGAAATTTGTTTCTTTTTTCTCTCTACCTCCTTCGTTCTGAACATTACTGAGAGATAGCACCACTTTTCGCGACAAGATGTATTTGCGTAAATATTGCGAGTAGATTACGTGTCTTAGATGAAGGGCTCGCGACAGGAACAGTTTTGCTGTGGCGCATGCGCGGACCTCTCATGCAGTGATGCGTGATCCTTACTTGAATTTATTTTCATGTGCACATTGCAGATCAAATGCTTTAGCCAAGTCACAAAATATCTCCAATATGTAATTTCGGATTTAAAGAATTTGGTACTTCATCCACCAACCCAAAAGCAATAATCTCTGTCGATTTTTTATTTTTAAACCCAAAGTGCTCCCAAATTAATATACTGTTGGATTCCAAATAATGATATACCGGTAATCTATTACACATAGCTTCTTCAAACACTTTTAAGAATGTTAATTATGGTATGGGTCTATAATTAGCGATAGTAGGCCTACATTTATCTCCATTTTTGTACATTGGTTTTACTATTGCATATTTCAGTCTTTCTAGGAAAATACCACATTGCATTGACAAATTACAAAAATAGCTTAACGGATGAGATATTATTTCAGAACAGGCTTTTAGAACTTTACTTGGCATTTCATCATATCTAGAGGATTTTTTTTGTTTTTAGTTGTTTTATGTTATGCATGTTTTCTACTGCAGTAGTGGAAATAAATATCAGACCTGGAAATTCACTGTTAATTCCATCTATTAAGTACCGTAACCAATTGCAGCATCTTCTGCACAATCCTTAATGCTTAAGGTGCCAATGATATTTATACAGAAGTCGTTAAAATAATTTACAATTGAAAGCAAGTAAAGAGATAGGTTTGGAAGTAAATCCCGAAAAGACAAAGTATATGATTATGTCTCGTGACGAGAATATTGTACGAAATGTAAATATAAAAATTGGAAATTTATCTTTTGAAGAGGTGGAGAAGTTCAAATATCTTGGAGCAACAGTAACAGATATAAATGACACTCGGGAGGAAATTAAACACAGAATAAATATGAGAAATGCCTGTTATTATTCGGTTGAGAAGCTTTTATCATCCAGTCTGCTGTCAAAAAATCTGAAAGTTAGAATTTATAAAACAGTTATATTACCGGTTGTTCTTTATGGTTGTGAAACTTGGACTCTCACTTTGAGAGAGGAACATAGGTTAAGGGTGTTTGAGAATAAGGTGCTTAGGAAAATATTTGGGGCTAAGAGGGATGAGGTTACAGGAGAATGGAGAAAGTTACACAACACAGAACTGCACGCATTGTATTCTTCACCTGACATAATTAGGAACATTAAATCCAGACGTTTGAGATGGGCAGGACATGTAGCACGTATGGGCGAATCCAGAAATGCATATAGAGTGTTAGTTGGGAGGCCGGAGGGAAAAAGACCTAGGCCGAGACATAGATGGGAAGATAATATGAAAATGGATTTGAGGGAGGTGGGATATGATGATAGAGAATGGATTAATCTTGCTCAGGATAGGGACCTATGGCGGGCTTATGTGAGGGCGGCAATGAACCTCCGGGTTTCTTAGAAGCCAGTAAGTAAGTTTATAATAATTGGTTTTAACATAAGAAATGTTTCATTTTTTTAATATCACGTTTCACTATTAATAATATCCGAAATATTTTCAATTTTATTATTTCAATTGTGTATTTTTCTATTCAAATGCATTCTTTTATAACTTTTGATAACACTTTACAGTAGTTCTTATAGTAGTTAAGAACATGAGCATCATCACTATTCCTACTCATTAAATATAAATTCCTTTTTTTGTAACACGTGATATTTTAATTCCCATGTTTTCACTTTTGATTTCTTTCGCAACCTTGAACGGAAAACATTCATTGAAATAATTCGCAAATGTTGTCAATGTTGAAGCTTATCTTGAAAAAAGAAGACGGAGGAAGAAAAATTATAGAAATAAATCAGCCGGAAAGAATGAAGAAAATAAGAAAGGAATACAGAAATGAAGAGGAAGGAAGAACAAGAGGAAGGAAGAAGGGAACAAAGCGGCTATAAAATCAATGCAAGATTTCCGCGGCTGTTTCATAGGATTTAATCACTTCCTGTGTTCGCAGGATACAATCCTGTTGCTTCGTTGTCTGGTTTGAGGCTGCATCCGTTATTATCAGGTCTATATCCGAGCGCAGATTGTGTTACTGTGTGAGGACAAATTTCCAAACTTATACCAGCTCAGACGGCTTGTCAGAAAACACGAACTTTTCTGTTGTTTTTATGTGCTAGATAGCATAAGCAGATATGTCGTACTATATGAAATTGAGATTCATATGCAACAATGTTAAAAAATGTAGGAAAATTAATCAATTTATTCCATGACTCGCATTATATTACAGTATAGCAACGTTGATATGCATATCAATAAAACTCGATTTTTAACAATCTCCCAAACTTAAAAACTATCTCCTCTTAAAGTTCACTATTCATTAGAGTTGGGCAACACGATTCTTTTTCAGAAGTCGATTCCAACGATTCAATCACACATTACGAATCGATTCTAACGATTCGTTCACGATTCTTCTCAGTCTGCGATTCCAACTATTCTTTTGAATCGTCAACGAGTTCACGATTCTTCCCAGTCTGCGATTCCAACTATTCTTTTGAATCGTCGCAAGACACTTTCCTTTGCAAACCACGCGCAGAACAAAAACGTTCTACATCTCTCTCATAGATGGCATAAGAGGCGAGACATTGGATTGTCTCTTTCTCATTGGCTGGAACCATTCAGTATGAACTCCATTAGTCTACAAAATTACCCAAGATGATGTCTCTAAATTATAATTTATCAACTGAACCTTATTATGAAGTACATTTTTTGCATTACATCTCTATTTAACTATGCAAATTTCAGGTTTGTGTTCATTATTTTCCATACTTAACAAATGCAGTACATATTGTAAATTTTATTCGTAACAACAATGTAATGTATTCGTCACAACAATAATTACTTTCTACAATTCGCCTTAAACGCTCTCATCAACAATTGGATTTTCACTCAACACAATATTCGTTATAAAACTCCACCGACGACAATGACAATTTACTTGGACTAGTACGAACAACAATGAAATGTTAATCTTAACTAATATTTACAAAGCACTATTTACAGATCAGAACTATCAGTTCTCAGTTCACAGTTCTTCTATCTCAGTCACTCGAGTTCACAGTATCTCGAACCACAGACCTTCAGAGACAGTTCACTGTACTCGAACTCGGGTCCCTCCAACTGCGGTCCACTGCACTCGAACTCAGGTCCCTCCAACTGCGGTCCACTGCACTCGAACTCAGGCCTTCGGATGCTGACGCAGATGCGGACGCACACTCGAGTCGAACTCCGGCACACAAGTCTGGCTTGCTTGCTCTGGCTTACTCACTGACTGGCTGACTAATCAACTGAAAAACTGCTGTCGTTCCTTCGCGACCGTAATTTATAACCACAGCGACGTAGCCTCGAAAATTCGCGAGTCTTCCACTTCGACGGATTTCTCGAAGAGTCGGGAAGGTCCATTCCCCCTTATCCCGCATGCAGCAGTTGCGCGTGCACTTTCCCCTCGTCGCGTAGGCCTTTCCCCTCTACGCCGCGCGCCGTCCCACATGCTTCATGAACCCGCGCGATATGCTCTCTCGCGGGACGCTGGTCGTGAGTTCGAATCTCACGTCGCTGTCACAATATTTTGATTTCACTCTCGCTCGGGAGCATTCGACACGGTTCGGAAATTTCCGTTGGCAGGTTACATCAAACAACGAATATAATCGTGGGTTACGATACCATGCCGATTCCTTAATATTCTTTTGAACGACGATTCGTTACGATTCGTTTGAACGACGATTCGTTCATACCACGAATCGATTCTTACGATTCTTTATTATTAGTCGTTCGAATGAACGATTCGTTCACGAATCGACCCAACTCTACTATTCATGACTAGGGACATCCGGTTTTCTCGAATGTTTTTTTTTTTTCTTTTTTCACGAATTTCTGCTGATTGAGTCAGAGGGCTAAAATGTGAATAGGCATGAACGAGAATCGTTCTGTAGACATGTATTACGATCGCGATTTGTCGCGAATTTTGCTCGTTTTCCCGTTTTTTTTTTCGCAAATTTCGGCAATTTTTGCATTAAACGCAATTTCTTTCACAAATATCGCTGAATGGTACATTCATCAGTCACGAAATTACATTCTTTTATTTTCAACAATAAAACACTCAAAATATCATGTTTTATCATGTGGAAAGCATGGCTGCTCAGCTGCAAAAATTAAAATCTTTTTTTTTTGCGCATGCTCAGTGCGTAAGTTCGTAACACTAACACAATAAGAAGAACTGTGTACAAGATATTTACCACATGTCGAGCAGGAGTTCTTAGTCACAGACTAAGACATAATGCATTTTGAAAATTAGGCAGCCCAACGGCTGATAGGGTCAGAGTTGTAGATCATGCAAATGGGACTGAATGTCCACAGCAATTAAAGATTTAGCCATAAAGTATGAGAATGTTGTAGTCATATCAAGTATGAGAATGTTGTAGCCATATCAAGTATGAGAATGTTGTAGCCATATCAAGTGGCTCAGCTCCGTACATGATAGCTTGCGTGGACTCTCAAAATAATTTTTTTCAGAAAGTTATTTCACATGCAATGCTGGTCTCGCAAGCTTAAAGGGGTGATGGGTGAAATTTATATTTCCTACATTCTTCAAGCTACGTCCTTGATTTTTTGTACACATAATCAGGGTGTGATAGATAATGAAGTGGTGGAGTTTTATTTCTGCGAGTCAATTATTCTCTGAGTTACTAACAAAAAATTTTTTAAAAATTTGCGTATTTAAAAATAAAATGTGTCGCTCAATTTTTCCGTAAAATGTCTTTTTTTTTTTTTTTTGCAAGACAGTGGCATTTTTAAAAATACGTCACGCGTTGATTTTCCTGTTATATTTACTAAAAAGGGAGGAACAAATTTTTATAACCACTGCATACGTAAAAAATATAAAATTTTCATTGCCACTATAAATATTTCATTTTTTAATTAAAAAGGTACCCATTTAATAATAAACCCTTGAGCTATTTTGTTAACTACAGTGTATAGAACGTGCAGTAAAAATTTCATGTTCCTATCATAAAAATTGTAAGAGCCATTACATTTCGAACGTGACGAAATGTGCTGAAAAAAAGTGTGAGAAAACAGCTTGTAAATTTTGCATGGAATTGAAATTCAAGGGTGCAGCCATTTATATACTGCGTAATTTTTATGCCTCAGAGCCCCGCAGAGCATTGAAATTTGCTCAACATATAAATAAGAGATTGGTGATTCATTTTTCACAAGACAACGAAAATGCGATTGCAAATGACCAAAATTTCACCCCTCTCCCACCTTAATATTGTTGCTCAAAAGAATTTGTTAAACTAAACACTTACATTCAGAAAACTAAGACGGTCTTTCTGACAGCAATTAACACAGAAGAGATTCATGTCTCTCAGGATAGCTCTCATAGAAGGGTGGATATAATCGCCATCAACAGAAGAACTCAGAAAACTATGGTCTTCGGCTCTACGATATGCGGGCTTACTGTTTGGAGCGAGGGATATCTACTACGTAGTAATTCTCTGTATTGTATTGTATTGTATTTATTAACATTCCATGGTATTCATACATGCTTACAGCTAGAATATAGAACAAGTCAAAAAAACTTAATACTATTATAAAATCTTAATTTATAGTCACAGTCTAGATGAAATATATACAGACGAGATTTACAATATAGTCTACTAGTACAACACAAAGTTTTAGTATCAATTTCATGAAGTGTTATTGAATGTCATGAATTCACCTACAGAATAGAAGGCGTGAGAATTAGGTACTTCTTTAATTTGGCCCTAAATAATTTTATGTTTTGAGTTTCATTTTTTATATCGATAGGGAGGCTATTAAAAATTTGTACTGCCATATTGTAACGCACTCCTTTTTGATAGCACGATAGACTTGCCGATGGAGTATGAAAGTCATTTTTTTGACGTGTATTTATGCTATGAACTGTTGAATTAGTTACAAAGTTTTCACGATTACATACGAGGAAGACTATTAATGAAAAGATATACTGACAAGCCATGGGCATTATTTGTAGTTTTTTGAAAATAGTCCTACACGATTCCCTAGATTTGGCACCTACTATTATTCTAACTACTTTTTTTTTGTAGTAGGAATATACTGTTACTATCTGTGGAATTTCCCCAGAATATTATTCCAAAACTCCTTACCGAGTGGAAGTATGCAAAGTATATTGTTTTTAAGGTATTGATATTTACTATCTTTTGCATAGGTCTAATAGCAAAACAAGCTAAATTTAGTTTGGGGGTAATTTCTTTAATATGATTTTTCTAATTTAACACATTATCGATTTTTAAGCCAAGAAATTTGGTTGTTGTAGTTTCTAATAGGGATCTATTGTTAATTATTGCGCTAGAAATTTGCGACGTTGAATTTGGACAGGATTTAAATTGAATTATGTTAGTTTTGTTACAATTTAATACTAATTTATTGACTGAGAACCAGTCACATATTTTGAAGAGAATTTCCTCTGTTGAAGATTGGAATGTGTTGGAGTTATTGGCTGTAATTACTATACTTGTGTCATCTGCAAATAATATGGGATGACCTACATCTTTTATAAGGGGGGCAAGATCATTTATAAACACTAGAAAAAGTAGGGGACCTCTGAATGTGTACAAGATGGTGGTGGAAATTCTGATAACTGTTCCCTAATTTATTCGTTTACACCATGATGTGTTAAACATTTCACTGTTTTGAAAGGAGTAACAGCGTCAGAAAGAATACAGATTGTTGGAGGCTAGCATAGACAGCTTCGAATATCCACGAATTTCAAAGTGGGCCGCATTTTAACAATTAATAAGTACCGATACAGTATTTTCGAGTTGTTACATTTGCAATTTTTTTAATTTTACAAATAATTTGGAAATTAATGCAGAAACACTGCCTGTGAAATTTCCACTCAGTGCATTTTATTGCACCTGTGCTTGTCTTACAATCATAGGAGGAGAGAACCGTTTCCGGGGGGCAAAGCAAAACTATAGAATCCCAATATAACGGGGTTATGGGGAACATCATTTACCTCCTCCCCCCGTTATAGCTTGACCGTGGTACAGTATATTGAAATACCATCATTTAATAAAGGTATTTTCGGAGGGCATGTTTCTTACAGTGTTACATCCATATCCGCGATGTTTCGGACCGAATTGTATAGGGCTTGAACTGTAGATCTACTACAAATTATAATAGGGCATAACTTAAAACAATCTCCTTCTCTTTCTCTCTTGTACAGAAACACATGCACATCAATAAAACTACGTAGCAGTGCTAACAGAATCTTTTTTATACTTTACTTCCCTGAAGATATCAAATGAATGTAAACTCTTAGGGCCATATTCATAGACATTCTTAGCGCGGGCTTCCGGTGGATGATCAGCGAACTAACGTTTTTCGTATTCATAAACCAGTGTTAGCTATATGATATGATATGAATCCTGTACAAGTAATCAGTCTATAGCCGGGGCTAGTTTAGCACGCTCGTAGCGCGGCTAGCGAAATGTCTATGCATAGCACCCTTAATTATTTAATTTAATCTCGTCTTTAAGTTTACACTTTATACCGGAGTCACTTTTCTTTTTTCTGCATTGTTGTGCGGTATGTTTTTCATATTTCTCCAAGTGGCGGCCTGAACACCTGCAGACTTCTAACACATGAGTACAGTCTGTTACAAAAAAAAAAAAACATTACAGTGCTTCCATTCCTCAAATGAGGTATAGAAATTCTTATACATTCAGAAATTTAAAATAAATATTATAGTCCAGACACATGATCTGAAGACATTAATTCGTCACTTTAAGCACAGAAAATTAATCATAAACAAAAGCAAAAAAGATCTTTTGAATCCAGTATTTTCTAACATTAATAAAAAAGAAAGAGTTCAGACAACATACGCCCCAATCCATAACTCTGCCTATGCTTACAATATCAGTAGCAGCTCAGACATATTTCCTGTAAAATTTTTAAACAGGTCGTTGGATACTGATGGTACTCCTAGTTGAACACATCTGTGAGGAATAAAATAATATCACGAATTTCGAAAGATGTGGGTTTGGTGGTACATACAGTCTGCTCCAAATAATAGTAAAAAAAAAAAATTAAAAAACATCTATCTCGGTCCAACACTATGACTTGTCTTCCTAAATTTATCATTTATACTAAAAATATTGACATTTAATTTAGTCTTCATAAATTTATCATACATACTAAAAATATTTACATTTAATTTAGTGTTCATAAATTTATCATACATACTAAAAATATTGACATTTAATTATGCAGTCGATTAAAACAGCAGATTCTCTAGTGCATCCCTAAAGGGGCAAGACATTGTCGGATGTCAGGCCGATATCATTGCCATGGACAATATCCTAAATTAGCCCCAAAAATGTCGTCTTTTATTTCTTGAGTATTTATAATAGTGGAATACGTTATTTTAATATTAAAGATAGGCCCTACAGTTGTAACATTTTTTCAGTAGTACTACTCAGGAGGTAGGCAATTATCCTACCTTGTCGCCCCCTCCCCATAAAAGAAACTTTTTTATTTTTTTTTTATTTATTTTTTTTATTTTTATATTTATTTTTTTTTTAAATGGAGGAGGGACCCGAAGACTCACACCGTAGTCTGAGGTTTAAAACCTCTCTTACGAAGCGTTGTCACTTTGGTTCGAACCAAGAAACTTATGATAGATATGTATACAAAAACTGCCGTGTTGCATTCCGTGTCCATACGAACTCCGGCATGTTTCATACACTAAATAAACAAAAAGAAACTCATTAAGGGAATGAACAGGTGAAATATTCAAATTATGCATTTGTGATGCTAATGGACTGAAATTTTTACCACAGAGTGCTGATATGTATTTAAAACATCCCTATAAATTTCATCAATGTATCTTAATTAGTTTTGAAGAAATTAATTATTTACCAATTAATACTAATTAATATTTAAAAAATGCTGCATGATGAACGCTTAACATTATGAATTTAAAAAAAATATAGAACAGTTCCTCTAACAATAATAAAACATCTATCACATGATTTTTAGTTAGCACTTCTTAGTTACTGAGAAAAAAATTCAAAACTGGGTGAGTGCCAATTTAAAGAAAAAAATTAATTTCATGCATCTTAATCAATTTATATCTTGGCAAATAATAAATATTTTAAAAATCCATGTGACAGTCTTTTTCCTTTAGGTAATGTGGGCTTGTGGTAAAAATTTCATCACTATTGGTTAAGAAATGCATCATATGGAGCAATTTGAACATGTTAAAATGTAATAAAATTTAAAAGGGAGAAAATCAAGTTTTAAAGTACAACACTATGTTTGAGTACTTACACATTATGGAAATTGCTTAAAACCCTCCTGCCTGATATGTTGACCCCTCCTGCTGCTTTTTCCTACTTTCAGTGACACTTTTTGACAAACGTAGCTTCTTCCTGCTTGTTTTGAAGTTCTCACTGGCTGAAGTAGCCGCTTGCTGCAGTCGACGCTTGTCTCTCCTATTGCCAATTTTGTATGCTGCAGGAGATAATTTCACTGTTGACACTAAATCTCTCATGGAAATGTTTGCTGTACAACCCATGTTAAATTCAGTCACAGCAGAAGTAACAGCCACTTCAAGTTTTTTTTTTGATACAAAAATTTCTTTTGGGCACTTCCGCCATATCACACTATGAACACTTTCATTCACATTTTGAGTTTTTCCTGCAGTGCACTTGCTAAGAAGTTCATCACTAGCTAGTCTACAGTACACTGGCATGATTTTAGCCACAACATCAGGTCGCAACACTGTCTTCATGGTTTTCAAGTCATGCTTCGGAACAGCTTCTTGCTTCGCAATGGCCCGGTTGAAGAAGCACCATGACTTTTCACCACTAGGGCATCTTGAATGCAGGGGCTTGTCATCCGTGGACATTGCATGGTCAAGTGTTGCATAGATGGCTTTCTTCATCTTGTTTACATCGGGGATATTATCAATAATGGCCTTTCTGTAGTAATTTTGCAGTCGAGGTATCATTTCTGCAGTCAGACTTCCCTTTTTTTTGCCTCCGATTGAGGAATCTGTCCCTCTCCATTCCCTAACAATATTCTGTAGACCTTTACCTACTCTCTTAGCAACGTGGTTCACACATTCTTCTTTTCTAATGTCAATGCCTTCACCATAAACTTGAAGCTGCTGAAGGTGATGGTGTGTTTTTGCATCCCCGTCAGACAATAAGGTTGTGTACCTCATATTACACAACCTAATGGACCGGGTCCAGAGAATTTCTGCAGCTTTCATCTCCATGGCATTTGAAGATCCATCAAAATTTTTCTCACAAACACCAGCATCTTTGTGACTTTGATACCACTGTTTATATTCGTCACTTGCAACATCCATTTTTTTTTTCTGTCTTTTCACAAGTACTGCAATATTTTGACATTATTTCAAAATCTAACACTAGCCCTGTTAAAATATCTATGAGTAAACCTAAACCATACTTTGATGTATGTCCACGCTTCATCCATGTGCCATCGTATGACACACCAATATTTATAACATCACTATCACTAATAGAACTGTCCACTTCCATGTGAGCTCGTCTAACTGCAGAGTGAGCATTTCTCAACACATGTTGTCTAACAAGTTTGTTTTCTTCCGTCAGTTTTATCAGGTGAGAGTTGAAGGATGGTGAGCTCAAACCTGCCATACCCATAGCCATACAATGTTGTTCCATAGCAGAGTGTCCTTTTCCCATGGTAACAAAGGCGTTGACCATTCTCCTATTTACATCGAAGGGAGGTCGAGTTGACTCAGTGTTACCTACCTTAGGGCTTGTATACATTTCATTCAACACTGTGTTGCAATTATAACACTTCACTATCACTTTAAATGCAAAGCCTGATGGTTCAGTAAGCTCAGCTTTTGCACTATCCATTCCACATTCACCACATTTTACTCCTTTATACAGTTCACTCCACAAACTTACATGCACTAATGTGTAGTCTTCACTACACTGGGGGGCACTTATATTTGAATTCTCCTGCAAGTTGCCATATTTTATCAACTTTATCTCACTAGCACTTTGTTTATTATTTGTTTCTTTTGACACTTGATCTTCATTATCACCAACTAGGCCTAACACATTTTCTTGTTGCACACATTCCACAATAGTTTTGGCATTCTTCCACCTTATATTTGCTAAATTTTTAGCCCTATTAGCATATTTTGATCGTTTCTTGCCCTTATTATGAATGTCACTTAGTCTATTCATGTTTAGAAAACTAAAACTATGCCTAAAATGCTAAATGTTGAGTTATACACGTGGTCTTGAATGTTATTGTGACGATTCCTAACCTAATGCACTTATACTAACTTATTCACACTAATATATACAACTAATTGAATACAAAATTAGTGTAAAACTTTAATAACATCCTAAATAACACGAAATCAGCAAAACAAGTATGAATATTCACGTACAAACGCACAAACTCGAGAAGAAACGGTCCACAAACAATATTTTGCCGTTCAGTTTCAAAACGAAGTATTTGCAGGGCTGACAGGCAAGCTGATAGTATATTCAGGAGTGACAACAAACTTAATTTCACTAGATACACACCAGAAAAAAAACTAGCCCGCTTTATTCAAATTACAAAGCTCAACATAAACTTTAGAGCTGACAGCTCGTTTAAAGGGCAACGAAGCACGTGCAAGCAGACATTTAAACGTCATGTGACACGGTTTAAAGGGCTCCCAAATAAAAAATGAGGCCATATTATGAAAGTAGAAGGTTTAAATAAAATTATGAACATAAAAACAAAAATTTGTATTTTTTTTCCATTTTTCCACATTTTTCACTTGTTCGTTCCCTTAAGCATTTTCTCACTGCGTAGAGTAGGTTTGATTTTGACTTAAGTAAACAAATCTTTCTTTGTTCTTAACTTCTATAATAAACTGCCTAGCCTTTATTAATCAGTTAATAATTTAGTACCGTACTTTGATTTTATTGTATTTGTAAATTTAATATTAATTGTAATTATAATTGTAATTGTATTCTTAATATTGTAGTTGTAATCCCCTGGTAGAGGGGAAGAGAAGGCCTGATGGCCTTATCTATACCAGGTTAAATAAATAAATAATAGCGCAATATGTCCCCCCCCCCCCCCGTGTGTAGTACCAACCAAGGTCTCTATACTAAAAGCCAGGTTATGAACCGACGAAACAGGAAGTAGTTGGATGGGCGAGAGGAAAGTGCGGGTTAGAGTGGTAGCCTGTGCAGCGATGACACGTTGAGTGTGGGGGATGGAGGGGAGAACGAGAACGGAGCTTTTCATTGGACTTCGCGTGAAAATGTCGTCTGCTAACGAAAATCTGGCAACGGAATCACGGAGACAGTGTAGCCAGTTCATTTGCAGTACCACGCGCATTACGGGTCGCATTTCGTACCAGCGTCATTAGCTCGTGCTTTCTTAAAACAGTAATTTTAATTACTAATATTGTGGATAGTGTTATCGAGAACTATATACAGTAGTTATTTTAAACATATCGGTGACAAACGCTGAACACGCTTTGAATCTCGCCTCACTATGTGGCAACAGAGCTCAGAAAGAGACCAACAGAACGTTGCTTCCGGTTTAGTCGGTTCATAACCTGGCTTTTATAGGTTCGTTCCAACAAGCGGTTCATGGATCAGTTCATGTACGGTTCCTGTACCATCTTATGCGCATGCGCTATAGGGATACCACTTTGTAAATGCAGTTGTAATGCGCATGCGCTAACCTCCCCTCCCATAGTTCTTGTTCATGGCGAACGCTGAGTTCGAAGGGAGTACAGTTGCGCCAAAGTGAAGTGAAGTGGTAGTATAAAATAAATAAATGAATACTAGTAATAGTGCTGTGTGTTTAAGTTATAACCGGAGTATTGGCATGTCTTTACGTGAGAAATATTGTTAGATCATAAACTCATTGATGAATATTCCCCCGAAAAATAGATGAAATTATGTGAGCATGTGCGGAAAATAGAGGACAAATATTTTGACCAGAAGTGTGCAGTTGAAGCGGAAGTAAAGAACGCAATCCAATAAGAGTCACGATAACAGCGGCCTAGTATCGCCAACTTAGGTTAAGACACGGATTCTGATTGATGATCAACGTCGGGGAATGCACAGAGGGGAAGACGCAGCGAGTGTGGGAGAAGGAAATGATTTAGGTTTCCGCCATAGCTGCCTTTTCTAAGTGGTCTAGCTATAGTTGAGCATCTGCTATGGGATTGAAACTGGACTGCACGCTGTTGGAACGCTTTCGCGGATCGTTATGTACTAAATCCAGAGATGCTATAGCTGTGATCATCTTTGCTAAGAACGGGATGCTTAATTATTATCGTTTCGCAGCTAATTCTAATTGCAGAAAATAGAATTTCGATAATTTTCTATAAAAAGATGACAAAAAATATGGAAGGTAAGAATTCCGATAATTCAACGTCGTGTATTGGGGACTCTAATCTAAAAATAGTTCTTTTTTTTAATTATTAATGTATGTACGTTATTTATTATATTTTTAATCAAAGCTGAATGTTGAAATTGTAATTAACTGTTTCAATACCCAAATAATTCCCATTCCCTTTCTTTTTGGCGAAAATTTAAATTAAATCTCTAGTTTTATTATTCGTCTGTATTGTCACTTTTCATCTTTAACCTCATTGATGTGAACAGTCGATCATGTCTTTCTTCAGTATCCAAGAGACGTTGGTGAGCTTATGCGCATGAGCGTCTTGCGTACTCTTCCGTACATGCCTCAATCCACGGACTATTTCTGACCGTTCCGAACCCGTGTCAAAAGCTTGTTGGAACGCCCGACTGCAGTACATGTTTCCGGTTCAGGACTGGTTCGGATTGTGTTGGAACGCTTTTTCTGTACTGCGCATGCTCACGATGGCTACGGACGGTTCCTGACTGTTGTTGGAACGAACCTAGTATAGATGTCGCTGTCGAACAGCTGACTTAGCGACGAAGGTCTGCGCCAACAGACAGTAAGCGAATTCTGGCGTCATTGCAGTGAATTATCTCCCTCTGCCGGTACCGATGCTTCAGCCGCCAATGGTAGCAGCTGTCAGATTCATGAAAATGGATTTGATAATATTGCGCATTAAAACGAATGCAAAATCCTTGTCTTCACATTCTGGAAACGTCGATTTCGTTATTTCCGCTCATACCAACAAATGAATATCATACTTCTCCGATCTACAAATATTTCTCACAAGTGTGTATACCATGAATTTAACATTTTTTGTGAATTTTTTTATTTTAGTAGGTTATTTTACGACGCTTTATCAACATCTTAGGTTATTTAGCGTCTGAATGAGATGAAGGTGATAATGCCTGTGAAATGAGTCCGAGGTCCAACACCGAAAGTTACCCAACATTTGCTCATATTGGGTTTGAGGGAAAACTCCGGAAAAAACCTCAATCAGGTAACTTACCCCAACCGGGAACCGAACCCGGGCCACCTGGTTTCGCAGATAGACGCGCTAACCGTTACTCCACAGATGTGGACTTTTTTTTGTGAAGAACTTACGTCAAAATATATGTTTATTTCGGTAAGAGAGAGTGACTTTGTAAAATGTTTTTGTTTTCTTTAGCATTTATATATCAATGCAAAATCTTTCCTTTCAGCATCCGTAAAGACGATTTTGCAATTCCTGTCACTTTGATTCGAAGCCTGAAGATATGACGCGTGTGTAAAAACTCAAACTTAACTGCAGGAGGGACCCGAAGGGTTACACTGCACCTGAGGCTTATTCTGCTTACCACTACTATTCTGTGGATGATTGGGTAGCCGAACGGCCGCATTCTTGTACAAGTAGATATAGCACGCCGCACCGTGAACTCAACCCGAGCTAGCCACCGGCGTGACTCAGTCGGTTAAGGCGCTTGCCTGCCGGTCTGAAGTTGCGTTCGGGCGCGGGTTCGATCCCCGCTTGGGCTGATTACCTGGTTGGGTTTTTTCCGAGGTTTTCCACAACCGTAATATGAATACCAGGTAGTCTATGGCGAATTCTCGGCCTCATCTCGCTATCACCAATCTCATCGACGCCACTAAATAACCTAGTAGTTGATACAACGTCGTTAAATAACCAACTAAAATAAAAAAAAAATTAACCCGAGCTATGGAGTGAATGTGATGATATGTGAATTAATTATGATGAAATGAGTCCGAGGTCCAATGCCGAAAGTTTAACCAGCAATTCTGCTTCAATTGGTTGAGGGAAAACCCCGGAAAAACCGCCAACCACGTGACTTGTCTCAAACAGGATTTGAACCTAGACCCGCTGGATTCACAGTTAGACGCGCTAACCGTGGAAGCTTGAGGGTTAGCGCAATAGATCGTAACAGGTCGCAGTGCTGGGTCATAGTGCCCACCTCCCCTAAAGTCCATTTCATTATGGTATTCAACTGGAGACAGTCCATACAGTTATGTCATGTTATACAAATCTGGCTTTCAGGTAGTAGCTCCCTGTAAAGCAGGTTTGAATAATTTCAAGAAAAAATTGTTCCGGAGCCGGGTATCGATCCCGGGACCCTTCGCTTAGCGCGCGTACGCTCTACCGACTGAGCTACCCCAGGAACTATACGACACCTTTTTTTTTTTTTTTTAACCTTGGGGATTTAGTGAAGTGAATTTTTAATGGCAGGCAGAGTAACTATCTCATGCCCCCATGTTTAGATTGCTACCAGTGCACTTCATTAGAACCAGGTACCCAGCTTCGAAGCCGTTAGCCCTGTGAACTTACAATATATTTATGTTCCCCTATTATCATAATTCAGGGTTGGTATCTAAGAAATTAGCAAGTTCTTTGTGATAGTAGAAGAGAAAGAGTGGGGGAAGGGAAGTGGTCCGTGGCCCACAATACGACATCGTCACAATTTTTCCTTTATATCCACACAACTCAAATGAGCTGACAAGACGCCAGAACTCAACTATGAGTGCACACAATACTGTGTGACTTAAATTGTGGCTTTCTGTTAACGTACCTCCTGTAACGAATGCATTACACAAATCTGGCTTTCAAGTAGTAGCTCCCTGTAAAGCAAGGTGGCTTTCTGTTAACGTACCTGCAGTAACGAATGTATTATACAAATCTGGCTTTCAGGTAGTAGCTCCCTGTAAAGCAAGGTGGCTTTCTGTTAACGTACCTGCAGTAACGAATGTATTATACAAATCTGGCTTTCAGGTAGTAGCTCCCTGTAAAGCAAGGTGGCTTTCTGTTAACGTACCTGCAGTAACGAATGTATTATACAAATCTGGCTTTCAGGTAGTAGCTCCCTGTAAAGCAAGGTGGCTTTCTGTTAACGTACCTGCAGTAACGAATGTATTATACAAATCTGGCTTTCAGGTAGTAGCTCCCTGTAAAGCAAGGTGGCTTTCTGTTAACGTACCTCCAGTAACGAATGCATTACACAAATCTGGCTTTCAGGTAGTAGCTCCCTGTAAAGCAAGGTGGCTTTCTGTTAACGTACCTCCAGTAACGAATGTATTACACAAATCTGGCTTTCAGGTAGTAGCTCCCTGTAAAGCAAGGTGGCTTTCTGTTAACGTACCTCCAGTAACGAATGCATTACACAAATCTGGCTTTCAGGTAGTAGCTCCCTGTAAAGCAAGGTGGCTTTCTGTTAACGTACCTCCAGTAACGAATGCATTACACAAATCTGGCTTTCAGGTAGTAGCTCCCTGTAAAGCAAGGTGGCTTTCTGTTAACGTACCTCCAGTAACGAATGTATTACACAAATCTGGCTTTCAGGTAGTAGCTCCCTGTAAAGCAAGGTGGCTTTCTGTTAACGTACCTCCAGTAACGAATGCATTACACAAATCTGGCTTTCAGGTAGTAGCTCCCTGTAAAGCAAGGTGGCTTTCTGTTAACGTACCTCCAGTAACGAATGTATTATACAAATCTGGCTTTCAGGTAGTAGCTCCCTGTAAAGCAAGGTGGCTTTCTGTTAACGTACCTCCAGTAACGAATGCATTACACAAATCTGGCTTTCAGGTAGTAGCTCCCTGTAAAGCAAGGTGGCTTTCTGTTAACGTACCTCCAGTAACGAATGTATTATACAAATCTGGCTTTCAGGTAGTAGCTCCCTGTAAAGCAAGGTGGCTTTCTGTTAACGTACCTCCAGTAACGAATGCATTATACAAATCTGGCTTTCAGGTAGTAGCTCCCTGTAAAGCAAGGTGGCTTTCTGTTAACGTACCTCCAGTAACGAATGCATTACACAAATCTGGCTTTCAGGTAGTAGCTCCCTGTAAAGCAAGGTGGCTTTCTGTTAACGTACCTCCAGTAACGAATGTATTACACAAATCTGGCTTTCAGGTAGTAGCTCCCTGTAAAGCAAGGTGGCTTTCTGTTAACGTACCTCCAGTAACGAATGCATTACACAAATCTGGCTTTCAGGTAGTAGCTCCCTGTAAAGCAAGGTGGCTTTCTGTTAACGTACCTCCAGTAACGAATGTATTATACAAATCTGGCTTTCAGGTAGTAGCTCCCTGTAAAGCAAGGTGGCTTTCTGTTAACGTACCTCCAGTAACGAATGCATTACACAAATCTGGCTTTCAGGTAGTAGCTCCCTGTAAAGCAGGTTTGAATAATTTCAAGGAAAAATTGTTCCGGAGCCGGGTATCGGTCCCGGGACCCTTCGCTTAGTTATGTCATGTTGTTATTTTTTAATCCAGTCGCTAGGATTCATTGACAGGCACATTTACCGCCATTCTGCTTGTGTTGTTCTGGAACTAAGTGCTGTGAGTTTTCGTCATTCAGGCAGTTTCGAAGTAAAGGCGAGATGAAAACGAATAGAGTATCAGTCCTAGTTCAGGGCAATTGATGTAGCCTATGCTTGCGTATTGCACTAGGCATAGCGTACGGTAATGAGTGAGCTGTACGTCCTTCTTTATGTTTGGTAATGGCTAGGGCTAGGATTTTGATGACCTATAAATCATGAAAAAAGTCCTAAAACAATGCATTAAAAAAAAAAATGCCCTAAAATTGATTTTACATAATTGGCTTAGTAGGAAAAGAGGTTTTGTACTACTTAATATTTAGACTAGCAATTAAATTAAATTTTACATAATTTTTTTCTAAATAGTACACTTTAATTAATTATTTTACCTGATGTAGTTACCATGCATGATCGTTCACCTCTGCTTTGGCATGTAGACGTGAGGTCAACAGTCAGCTGGTCGGTCTTGGCCCTTCATGGGCTGTAGCGCCATGGATTTACTTTACTTTTAGTTTCCGTGTAGTCTACCACAAGGCCACTCTTATCCGGAATTAGCAGGTATAGAGGAGTCTATACTGAGCCATTACATGGGTGTACTACGTTAAAATGGCAATATTTGTTTAGAAAAACGATTAAAATATTATACAGAATAATGGGTATTAATGGACAAAATATGTAAAGAAAATATCAAAGAAAATAAACATTATTTTACATTAATAATGGAGATTTATGGCCAAAATGAAATGAAAATGCATAAAAAATGACCGAATAAAACAAAAGATGCTCTTATGAGTTGAAACAGGCAAAAAATGCAAAAAAAAAATGCTCTAGCAAATGTCCTAAAACACTCAGTTTATCACATAACATATAAATACTAAAGCAGCTATGTTTCTGGCTTACTAGAAAAAAGATGCAATTTCATAAAAATCCTAGCCCTAGTAATGGCAGTAGACCTGACTGCAAAGGGCAATATTGTATTTTAAGTGTGTTGTTGCTTTACATCTAAACAGGTCTGAACCTCCCCTGAGTGTGAAGAGTTAACGTCATTGTTTGCAGTCTTCAAAGATGTCGGAATGCCTTGTTTCAGTTCCATCCGAGTACGCCATTATTCACTAGTAGTACAGTAAATATTGCGTGCTCCAGCGTCAAGGACCGTACCATATACAGGGACATCATTTTATTTTTACTTCAGTTTTTATTGTACGTGAGTTTTTTAATGTACTTCACTCCCGTGAACTTCCACCCATCCTCCACACAGAACTAAGGCCACATATTTATTTATTTATTTAGTTATTTACTTATTTATTTATTTACTTATTTATTTATTTTTTATTTACTTATTTATTTATGTATTTATTTATTTACTTATTTATTTATTTACTTATTTATTTATCTATTTATTTACTTATTTATTTATTTACTTATTTATTTATCTATTTATTTACTTATTTATTTATTTACTTATTTATGTATCTATTTACTTATTTATTTATTTACTTGTTTATTTATCTATTTATTTACTTATTTATTTATTTACTTATTTATTTTGCTAATAATTGTAACAAAAATGTAATATATACAGAAAAACTTTAGCTCGCCTCTGAAAGAGTAGAACTCGTGCTCAGGGGCGGATTCCTCAATTGAAATTAAGTATATGAATTGGTTATTTTATGAAAGGGCCTAAGTCGCTAATTTTGTGAAAATGAGTTTGTAATGTAATACTGCTCTTTGGGTGTAGGTACATCAAAGGTACCGACGCGAAGTGTCCATTCTTTATAATCCCTATTCGCTGGTGACACGTTGGGCAAGTGTAGAGCCTTGGTTGGCAGTCCCGAAATCCACTCACATACTGTCCACACTATATTGTGTACTGTCGTGTATTGGGAGACACACAGCAGAAAAAGAATCAGAACTTAACAGTGGCGGCTCGTGGGTATTGAATTAAGGGGGGCTGCATACAAAAATAAACCAAGCGACTTACTTTATTTAAAGATTTGTTCAATGCGCCTTACCTTGTAGGTTGCAAACTTTTGAATCATCATCTTATGAAAATCCGATATGTCGTTTAACATAATCTTTACAATGGAAAACATAGCTAATGCGGTCAGTCTCTCTTCTCTCATTGTATTTCTAAGAAAGGATTTTACTCTCTTCAAACACGACAAGCAACGCTCTGGTTGCGGGTTTGATCCCGGCCCAGGTCGTAGGCATTTAAGTATGTTTAAATGAGACAGGCTCATGTCAGTAGATTTACTGGCATTTAAAAGAATCCTGCGGGATAAAATTCCGGCGACGCTGGTATAACCCGTGCAATTGCGAGTGTCGTTAAGTAAACCATAATTTAATTTTTTATATGCAGATTTGAAACTTAGAAATATCTAACTGGCAATGTTGTAGTTGGTTGTATAATATATCTACATGATACATCAATAAATGAAAACAACTGAGCCAGAAATTGAATTCAGGATCTTCAAGAGTACGCACCAGGGCGCTTGCCTCATTTATTGTGATGTTGTTAGATGTTTCAAATTCCATTATGGTTTGAAAACATTCCAGCAATGGCTCCTTCTTCTCATGAACAACATTTACTATTCTTATTTTAAATCCATCTTGTTGCCCCAGCTGATGGAATTGTCTTTGAAACACATTAATCTAATACAGACTGTGTGGAGATCGAGAGAAGAAAGCAGGGATACTGGATAAATTATCAAAAAATATGCGAGCTTTTGTATTTTGTTTAGCGCCTCTTTCCATTATGAGATTCAACTGATGGGCACTTAATTTCACATTTATCCTGAATTGTTAAGGTACTGAACTGAATAGACTGTAAATATTGTACAGAATTAAACATTGTTGCACTTGTTATACTCACAACATTAAAGAAAATGTATTTAAAACTGCGCGCTACTGAAAAACTGCTGCAAATTTTGCAGCGCCTGGGAACTCTGGATTCATGGCAAGGGGCAGCAGAGGGAGGGGTAAAACTAACGCGCAAGACTGGCGAGACGAGACTGGCAGCTCCAGGGGAGGAAGTGACTTCACTAACGGTTGCGTGCGTGTCAATGAGAGCAAATTTTTTTTTTAATTCGAGCCGCTGAATAGAGACTGTATAATAAATGTATTTCACAACATAAAACGAGACAAGAGCCACAAATGTCTGGGGGTGCTGCAGCTCCGCAGGGTTTTGGCCTTACCATAAAATTGTTTTTTTTTTTTTAATGAATGGTAGGTAAACAATTATAATGAAAAAAAGAAAACAATGGAGAAGGAAAAAAAAAAAGAAATAACACAATTACAAATAATTGAAAACAATTAAACAAATCATCACTAATTCCAGAAGAAATATCAAATCTTCCTAGTATCTGTTTGTTGTCAGATGATCACAGTCGTCTATTCAGCACTAGTTGCCAGTGGCGTAGCGTCAATGTAAGCTAAAAAGCTCAGCTTCCCCAGTTAACAATAATTCCATAATAAACCTGCAGTTTATGGAGAAAACTATTTATTAATTTTGATAGAATTTATATTTACGCGTTAAATATTGTGATGCGGCAGCTCAGGATGATTTCTGATGCAGCAGTAAACAAGAAGCCTGCACACACCAGCTTCCAAGCAGAGTGGTTTCTTCTGTGTAATCCACCCCGCAGATTTTCCATCCCTTTCTAACTAAACTACCTAGTCGCAAGGCTTGCAAGAAGCTAGCTTTAACATTTAAAATAAGTAGTTCCCGAGTTATCCCTTTTCGTCAGTTGTGTTCAGTTGAAGTGTTAGTGTGCACTGTGCCTGATATAATAAATAATGAGCGAAATAACAGTTCCTGACACCAATTTACTTGAATTTTTTTTAGGACAATTGTATTATCAAGACTGACTTACGAACAAAAGTGTGACTTAAAACACAAATGACCGACTCCCTTGCTGTCAGTGAAGGACACAACCAAAAGACAGACGCATACTTACGTAATGATACTAATATTGTGATTTCTCTAAGTATGACAGGGAGTGAGCTAATGTTATACGTATACGTGTCTATTTGTTAGAGATATGTGTAAACCGTGAAATCATATTTTACTACGTATCATTTAAGGTGATGCCTTATTGGTGTTACTTACGAGGTTCCAACCAATCTTCGACTGCTGACTTGAAATCGACTACTATTTATTTTAAGACTGTATTTTTGTAATACGTTTTCTCATATTGCATGAAAGACAACTTGAGTTAGCTTCCCCTGCTCAAAATTTCATGCTACGCCACTGCTAGTTGCGGGACCCAACTTAATTGTGCAGATCGCCATAGGAAAGAGGTCAGTTTATTTAAGTGTAGAGGAGGTTTCGTAGAATTTTTATAGATCCCTTCACTGCAGACAGAGATACCAGCGAATAGGGATTACACAGAATGGACACTGAGCGAATTTTCCTGTTCTATTTTTCTGTGTTCATGTGCTCCGTCGGCGTTTAGTTCCACTTTCAAGCGCTAGAGGTTAGTGTAATCGAGGACACGCTAGAGTTGAATATAAGACCAAACTGCTTAAAAAAATACGCGAATCTTTTTGTAATGGTCCCTCTAGCCCCAACATGTTAATCGAATTGCCTGTTTGAGAAAATGAGATGTTGCTCGTTTGCCGTGAATTTCTAGTCTGGGACCGGACCTGCCAGAAAACACAGAATGTCACTACTGAGTACATTGAAAAGTAGACTATTTTTTTAATTGAATAAAACTTCAGTTACTGTATGTTTTAAAACAGAGATCCGTTTAAGTTATTTCAGGTGTAGGTATAAACATCTTCATTATTAACTAGCCGTACCCGTGCGCTCCGCTGCACCCGTTAGAAATAAATATAAAGTAATTACATAATTAAAATAGGGCATTTGATCCAGGGAACATTCGTGTTTGATAGAAGGATAAATCGTTTAATATGTTACTTAATTTAAATTGCATCCAAATAATTAAAATGCGATCATTTTGGTCCAGAGACACTCATTTGGTGCAATGACAATTCCTTTAATATGTTTCTTAATTTTTATTACATGCAACCATAGTTTAATGAAGATTGACTCATTTAGATTTAATGTGTATATTTTATTTTACTTGTTATAGGTTTCCATTGAATTATGGTAATAACTTAATTTTAACCCTTGTTTTCTACGTATTCAATAAACGGCGCTTGGCCCACTATGGTTCTGAACCCTTCAAATAACTTATATTATATAATATTACATATTATATTATATTATATTATATTATATTATATTATATTATATTATATTATATTATATTATATTATATTAATATTATATTAGAAGTTACTGTAATAACATTATAGCATTATGTCCATCTAGAGAAACTACACTTTCCAATGGTGAAATAATAATTAATTATACAAATCGGTTAATTTAGCTTCCGATATTACTTCATACAAACACAGAAACATTCTCTGTAGTCTGTCTTTCATAGCTTTCTCATTGTTGCTGTCCAAGGCCCCTTATAGACGAAGTCATTTGTTTTTTAATTCATTACACGGCCTTAGATGGCAGTTATTTTAATTTTAAAACTCATTCATCTCATTAAATATCAGTCCTATCAAAATTTTTCAAGGAATAAAACTTATCGCAAATTATTTTCAAAGAAACGTTTGTTATGTAACATTTTTCACAAAAATCCATAATAAGCGAGATATTTCGATTTCTTTAATTCAGGCCCCCTTATAACCCCCCTTTTAAATAATGTTAGCACCAATTATTTTTGGAAAATCGAAAATTACCAGAAAAATTTCGGCTACAGATTTATTATTAGTATAGATTTATTATTAGTATAGATGTGCTTTCGTTCTTTCTAAGACAATAAGTCGCTATGAATCTAAAAGTGAGTGAAAAGAAATTTTAAAAATAATGCTCTGCATTTATAAATATGACGGAAATATATACTTATATGCAACATAAAACCCTACCTAATAAACTAAAAAATTGATAATTCGTACAAGTACAGAACGTAATGCGTAAACATATAGGTATACTCTTCACGAAAAAGGATGCAAATGCATGAACTTCCATGCTACCATCATCATTATGTAGATTTTTGTTCTGAGCCGTCGGGGTTTGAATGAGTGCCTCCAGAATGGGGAAGTCGTTCGATTTGCACCGCATCCGGTCCTGAACTCGATCATGGTGACGGCAGTGGACCTGGTGACGCTGCAATTGCCACGAGCCGGCTTGTGGTCTGGAGACTTGAATGCTGGCTCACAACGGCAACTGACACGGCCGTACATCTCAAATCCACATGCATGTTCACACTCATTGCATTAGGTATGAAGAGGAAGTGCTACTGTATGTTCTTAAGAAACCGCTTCAAGATTTTTTATGGCAATACAATATTTGCACCACTCTGAATGAAGCCGACCTGAGGATTTACATCACATCGGCTGGGTTTGAGCCTGCGAGTCTCAAGTCTAATAGACAGTAAGGCAATCGCTATATGCTTAACAACTTCTTGACGTCCAGTAACAACTTCGTGACGTCTGAGAAGTATCTATACTATACTGGTAAGGTTTATCTTGTCTCAGTAGCAATAAAACCAAGTCCCTTCAAATGAGGGTGGAGATTATAGGAGGGTTGTAAATTTTCAGGATTCCTTTCAACACTTTGTTATTGTACAGGCTGCCGGAACTCAGTTTCTTGAAAGACAAGCTCAGTGACGGAACTACACAGTACGAAGAGAGATATTTTGTAATTTTATTTTGCGCTACAGAATGTATCAACTAGTCCCTTCCGCCACTGGATGGATGGACGGCATCGCTCCAGTCCCCCATGGCCACAACAATACAGACGAAGTAAGACATATCTCCTTTCTCTCTCTTTTGACAGTGAGGCAAGATACATCACACAGCGTCGTAAAATAACCTACTAAAAAAAAATACATCACACAGACTTTAGTTGCTGCGTTACTTTATTTTATTTTAAAAAATCCAAAGTTGCAGTAGGCCTATGTAGAAGTTGTGCGTATGCAATTGGAATTACTTCTTCGTCCCAAATGCAGTGATTAAAAAGCAGGACGATCAATAATCCTAGTCACTTTAGCACTGCTAGTGGAAGTTACCCTGACTTGGAGTTTTTCCATTGATAATAATTGTAGTGTATAAAGACTCGGTGTATTGTGGGTCCCTATCACCACGGCATGGTGCGTCCTCAGGTTGCGGATAGAGGAGACGGCTCCTGATACGTAGGGTAGCTGCGAATATATTGAATAAGCAGTCACGGACAGCCGATAAGGGGCGGTCCTCCAGCTTGGGGGTTGGGCGAAGGGCTGACAACCAATCACCGTAAAAAAGAACTTGTTGTGAAACCCCAACATAAGCCTCGGAATGAAATTGATTCTTTGGCGCGACCACGGCAAAGGAATAAGGTTATGAAATTTGGTACTTGGAATGTCACTAGTTTTTGTAGAACAGGAGGGGCAACATTAGTAGCAAAAGAACTAGATAGATATAGAATAGCCTTCGTGGGAGTACAGGAGGTTAGATTAGATGGAAATGGCAATTTGCCAATAGGAGATTACTTGTTGTACCGCTGGAAAGGAAACACGAATTTGGTATTCCCAAGAAACTAGTTCGATTAATTAAAATGTGTCTCAGTGAAACGTACAGCAGAGTCCGTATAGGCCAGTTTCTGTCTGACATTTTTCCAATTTCTTGTGGACTAAAGCAAGGACATGCACTATCGCCGTTACTTTTTAATTTCTCTCTAGAATATGCCATTAGAAAAGTTCAGGAAAACAGAGAATGTTTGGAATTGAACGGGTTACATCAGCTGCCTATCTATGTGGATGACGTGAGTATGTTAGGAGAAAATCTACAAACGATTAGGGAAAACATGGAAGTTTTACTTGAAGCAAGTAAAGCGATAGGTTTGGAAGTAAATCCCGAAAAGGCAAAGTATACAATTATGTCTTGTGATCAGGACATAGTATGAAATGGAAATATAAAAATTGGAAATGTATCCTTTGAAGACGTGGAAAAATTTAAGTACCTTCGAACACCAGTAACAAATATAAATGACAGTCGAGAGGAAATTAAATGCAGAATAATGGGAAATGCCTGCCTTCGATTGAGAAGCTTTTATCATTCACTCTGCTCTGAAAAAAAGTTTAAAGTTAGAATTTATAAAACTGTTATATTACTGGTTGTTGTGTGTGGTTGTGGAACTTGGACTCTCACTTTGTGAGAGGAACAGAGGTTAAGGGTATTCGAGAATAAGGTGCTCAGGAAAATATTTGGGGCTAAGAGGGATGAAGTTACAGGAGAATGGAGATAGTTACACAACGCAGAACTGCACACATTGTATTCTTCACCTGACATAATTAGGAACATTAAATCCAGACGTTTGAGATGGGCAGGGCATGTAGCACGTATGGACGAATCAAGAAATGCATATAAAGTGTTAGTTGGAGGACTTGAGAGAAAAAGACCTTTGGGGAGGTCAAGGCGTAGATGGGAAGATAATATTAAAATAGATTTGAAGGATGTGGGATATGATGATAGAGACTGGATTAATCTTGCTCAGGATAGGGACCGATGGCGGGCTTATGTGAGGGCGGCAATGAACCTCCGGGTTTCTTAAAAGCCATTTGTAAGTATAAAGACTCATAACCAGGGAACGGATTTATATGGACTAAAAATATATGAAATATGTAAATATATATGTAGTTATTTTTACCAAAATATGGAATTAAATATGGATTTTTACCAAAATATGGAATTAAATATGGACTTAAAATTATAAAAAAATGACTATGTACGTTAAATATTGGTACATTTTAATCAAACTAAACAAAAAATATAATGGACGTACCTTATCTTCCAATGTAGTTTCAACAAAACACAATTTTTATTGTCTGTTACCATAACAATAGGTTACAAACATTTCTTTCAAGTGCTGAAAAGTGAATCTTCTTCTATTGTCTCTGAGGATAGATTTATACTGACTAAAAGAGCGTTCGACGTCACAAGAAGTAACTGGTACATAATTCAATTTCACAATGTCTGCTGGGGATAAGTCCAAGTTAATCTTCACTGTTGATTCACCACTCATCACAGCAACAACCTTTTGTAGTTCTTCATATCCAGGGTTTTTTGAAAGTACAGTGTCCACCTTAGCTCTTACTGCATCTGCAACTTTACCTCTACCACGATTCAGTTGTTCCACAGTACTATTTATAATTTCAAAACTTTCAGATAGTGAAAGGTGCCTATTTTGGAGACTTTTGAGCGTTTTTATGATGCATGAAAATGTATGCTGAATGTGAGCTAAGTCATTCTTCACACTTATGTCACAGGTAACTGTTTTCGCAGTATCAATTGAGACTGCATCTTCAGAGTCCAATGCAAGGAGAACATTGTTAATAGAGTCTATATGTTCGGCATAATATTCAACTGCTTCTAGCCATGTACCTCATCTAGTTAAAATTGGCTTTGGTGGCAATGGAATTTCAGGGTACATTTCTTTCAACACGTTAACTCTACTGGGAGCTTTGAGAAATACTTTTTTCACTGATGAAATCAACAAATCTACTTTAGGGAAATTGTCTCTGACCACTTCTGCCACACGATGAAATGCATGCGCCACACAAGTAAAATGAGTCAATTTAGGATATACAACAGATAATGCTTGTCCAGCTTTGACCATATAAGGGGCAGCATCGCTAATAAAGAATAACACATTATCGTACATAATACCCTTTGGCCACAGGATACCCATAGCTTCGTTGAACAGTTTAACTATAGTTTTGTTATTGCACTTTTCTAGAACATCACAATGTAAAAGAATTCGTTCAGAATATTGTTCACTTAACAAACCGATAACTACATTACCAACAAGTCTACCTTCTTTGTCGGGAGTCTCATCAATGGAAACCCAAATTGAACTATCTTTAATTTCATCTCTTATCTTCTGTATTGTCTCATCGTAGATGGATGGAGCATACGTCTTCCTAAGTGTTGACTCATCCGGGATTGTATGTTGAGTATATTTTTCAAGGAATTCCCTGAAGACCTTATTCTTTAGTTTGTAGAGAGGAATATCAGCAGAGATGAGAGAACGGCACAGGTCGATGTTAAACTCAGATCTTACATTCGATGTTGTTGGTTGTGTTAAAAACAATTGTCTCTGCTTGGAATTTAGTTGTTTGTTGGCCTGATGTTTACTAGTTGTAATGTGTTGTTGCACCAGGAACTTTTGTGTAGATGATACTGCACACTGACACAAATTACAAAATAATATTTTATTGTCAGTTGATAAACCATCTTCTTTAAATTCTGAAATGTAACTTGTTAGTTTTGATTTTAAATTGACTGAATGACGTACTTTTGGCATATTTACCGTCTTTATAGTATGATTTACAAAACTGAACCTATGTGTACTCTGACTGGCATTTAACTGTTGAGCTGCACAACTGAAGTCTGTTAAAAATTTTAAATTAAATTAATACAGTTTTGTAACTTACTTTCCCATTGTTGATAGGACTGCTAATTTTCAAATAACTCTGATGTTAAAGGGATTACTGAACATGTGTTTAAATCTCTATTGTTGAAATGTATTTTTAAAAGTTAATGGAATTTTGTTTTGTTTTATTGTTAAACCTAATATAATATGGACTGTTTTATATGAAATATGGAAAATATATGGAAATTAACGAAAATATGTACTAAACTCTAAAATATGGAAAAATATGGAAAATAAAAGTAGGATTTTTCAACCCTACACATTGTGAAACATAAAGATAATGCAAAATATAAATTATATTAGCTTTATAAGTAAATATGTATTTACATATAAATCCTTTCCCTGCTCATAACATAACGCTATAGAGCAGAACACCCAACTCTTTCGTTTTACTGAACACTTAGACAAACATTTGAAATGTTATCAGAATTTTTTATAGATAAAGAAAGAAGAAATTAGAAATTTATTTTGAATTCTGGGTGATGGATAAAAAATTCCGAGTTATCTCTGAAATCGCACTCAAAGACACTCCAAAGACGTGTCGCGAATAAGGAAACGGCTTTCAATTAGGTTTTGTACATCAATGTGTCTGCAGTTTAACTCATTGTTGGTTCCTGGAAGCAAAATACATTTTCAGGACAGGAGAGATAAAATTAGTACAATCTTACTTACTTACATACTCACTGGCTTTTAAGGAACCCGGAGGTTCATTGCCGCCCTCACATAAGCCCGCCATTGGTCCCTATCCTGAGCAAGATTAATCCATTCTCTATCATCATATCCCACCTACCTCAAATCCATTTTCATATTATCTTCCCATCTATGTCTCGGCCTCCCTAAAGGTCTTTTTCACTCCGGCCTCTCAACTAACACTCTATATGCATTTCTGGATTCGTCCATACGTGCTACATGTCCTGCCCATCTCAAACGTCTGGATTTGATATTCCTAATTATGTCAGGTGAAGAATACAATGCGTGCAGTTCTGTGTTGTGTAACTTTCTCCATTCTCCTGTAACTTCATCCCTCTTAGCCCCAAATATTTTTCTAAGAACCTTATTCTCAAACATCCTTAATCTTTGTTCCTCTCTCAAAGTGAGAGTCCAAGTTTCACAACCATACAGAACAACCTGTAATATAACTGTTTTATAAATTCTAACTTTCAGATTTTTTGACAGAAGACTAGATGGCAAAAGCTTCTCAACCGAATAATAACAGGCATTTCCCATATTTATTCTGCGTTTAATTTCCTCCCGAGTGTCATTTATATTTATTACTGTTGCTCCAAGATATTTGAACTTCTCCACCTCTTCAAAAGATTAATCTCCAATTTTTATATATTTCCATTTCGTACAATATTCTCGTCACGAGACATAATCATATACTTTGTCTTTTCGGGATTTACTTCCAAACCTATGTCTTTATTTGCTTCTAGTAAAATTCCCGCGTTTTCCGTAATCGTTTGTGGATTTTCTCCTAACATATTCACGTCAGCCGCATAGACAAGAAGCTGATGTAACCCATTCAATTCCAAACCCTCTCTGTTATCCTGGACTTTCCTAATGGGATATTCTAAATCTTACTGTGCACATTGTTATAACCTGCGGATGAATTAATTGTCCCTGCTCCATCCCTGCACTCGTTACACGGCTGCAGAGCCCCCGGGGATCAGTCACTGGGTTACCACAACTCATCCTTGAGACAATAAAGAGCAACCGTGTACCGTTACGAGAAGGAGTATGTGACGTAGCGGCCACGTGACCAGGCCGCCTTGTGGTCCGGTTTTCACCTCTTCTCGCGCAGTGTGCGGAGTGCTGCCAGATGGCAGAGAAGACAGGATGTGCGCGTCTGTGTTTGTGCGGCAATTGTTATTTGTGTGGTTCACCGTGGTTGGCTACTGTGGGAGGGCACAGGCTCAAGGTAAGAGACAAAAATGCAACGCCGTCCATTGTTAGCATTCGTCAACCGTAAGTGGTCATATGGACTGTTTCAATTGGTGGTATTCTTGCCATGAATGTACTGTTTGTTGAAACTTCAGCTGCTGTCCATGGCAGTTTGCGTTTCAGGTGCTTAGTAGTGGAAGCAGCCCTTTTCTGGGTTGAGGGTACTCGAAGAGTCGTCATTCAGAATTATTGTGCAGTGCCTACCGAAAATATTTGCATTACAACTCTGCGATTCTTCGTTATTATTAGTAGCATCACTGATCTAGGAAGGAAGAATACATAAGGATTAACACCAGGGAAGAACGGATGGTGGAGATCAGGAATTTGAGATCAAGGAACAGAAGGAAAGCATAGAAAAACATATACCGTGTGTTCATTTCAAGACTTCCCACCTTGAATAATTTTAAATGTGCAGTGGACACGATTTTGAGGGAGGGAAAAAAAAAACGTCGATTTAGTTTTTGAGAGGAAGTTCGAACCCACTGCTGACTGTACTATCCGTTCACTCCCACTCACTCTCAATTTTGATTATCAAGTTACATCCCCTCCATTTCACCTCTGATTGAAGTTCTGGCTGATATGTACATCTATTATCAGGAAGTACATCTCACTTGACGATATGTGTCAGAGGAAGAACAATTGTTTGTATGCATCTGAAGTCTGACTAGTGTAATATGTAGCTAGTCAGTGATATCTGAAAAGTCCACTGCAAGAATGATGGATGTCACTTTCTTGTCGAAAATGAACCAAGACTGTCAATGCATAGCTTAAGACATATAGAATGTACATACAGAGTTATATGGCATTAACACTGATAGTCATTGTCCAGTAATGATCGGAAAATCACAGCTAAGCTTTGAGCGCTAAGCATTTCAAACTTTCAATTGCTTCTCCTGAGAAATATATTCCAAATGACAGCCATTATTCTTGCAATGAGTGGGAAAGGAACTGGCCACACTATCCCATTATTTCCTGGCCTAGTTGCCTCATAAGTAGTGCCTTAATGGTGTCACTTATGAGGTTTCAAACCTGTATCAGGATAGTTGACTAAACAACGACCCCCTGTTTTTGGTACACGGATAGGTTTTATCATCCATCGGCAAGTGTATCGTGTTGTCAAAAAGGAGTGCGTTATATGGCGGTAAAAATTTTTAATAGCCTCCCTATCGATATAAAATATGAAACTCAAAACATAAGATTGTTTAGGGCCAAATTAAAGAAGTACCTAATTTCTCACGCCTTCTATTCTGTAGGTGAATTCATAACATTCAATAACTCTTCATGAAATTAATACTAAAACTATGTGTTGTACTAGTAGACTATTTTGTAAATCTCGTCTGTATATAAATCATCTAGACTGTGACTATAAATTAATACTTTATAGTAGTATTAAGTTTTTTGACTTGTTCCATATTCTAGCTGTAAGCAATGTATGAATACCATGGAATGTTAATAAATACAATACAATACAATCCCCTTTAAAATGATGTGTCTGAAGATAGATGCAACTTGAAATTGAAAAGTGAAGGTGGGTGGGGTGAAGAGGTGGAATAGAAAATTCGATCTGCAGTGGTTTTTACCTTTCCCGTCGAAAACTAGATCGACCTGTTTTTCCTCAAAATCGCGATTTCTGAACAACTAAAATTATACAAGGTGTGAAGTTTTGAAATGAACACACAGTATGTCAGTTCTACAGACAAAAAGACGCTAGCGTATGAGGTCTATATTGACAGGATAAGGAAAATTTTTATCGAAGAGTCAATTCTAAAACTAATTTTAAGAGCAGACACAGTTTACAGAAAACTGTGTTTAAAAAATGTGAATTTTTATTTTTTATTTTAGTAGGTTGTTTTACGACGCTTTATCAATATCTAGGTTATTTAGCGTCTGAATGAGATGGTGATAATGCCGGTGAAATGAGTCCGGGATCCAACACCGAAAGTTACCTAGCATTTGCTCATATTGGGTTGAGGGAAAATCCTGGAAAAAACCTCAACCAGGTAACTTGCCCCGACCGGGAATCGAACCCGGGCCACCTGGTTTCGCGGCCAGACGCGCTGACCGTTATTCCACAGGTGTGGACAAAAAAAGGTGAAGAAATTATACAAATTTGTATATGATAGTAAAGAAGAAATCGACGGAGAAAACTAGGTTAGGCCTGTAACTATATTCATGATACTGACTGGTTAAGTGAGGTAATGTTTAATGTAATATATGTTTTATAGTAAATAGTTACGGTGAGACCTGCAAAATAGGAAAGTGACTGGACCGTCATTAACTGATGATAAAGAATATATTATGTTTCGATAACATTCATTAATTTAGAAAGTTGCGTCACTGCTGATTAAAATGTTTTCATTAGACCTATTAGCAGTAGACTAACAAAAGTGTAATTTAACCATAAAGCAGTGGGGCGGGTGTGTCTACAAAGTACCGTTCCGCATTATCTTCTAAGCCGTAGAGACAGATAGTGATATTCAGCGACTTTTTCATAATTTATATTTACTTATTGGACATGAATATTCTCATAGTTGCACACATCAGCATTGGACGTCCCTCCTTCTGCGCATTGCTAAATGATGAGGGGATGCTGATGTGAAAATCTAGTGTCATAAATTATAAACATCATTTAAATCGAGAAAAATTCGATCCGGCACCGGGAATCGAACCCGGGACCTCCCGGTGCCGGAACGAATTTTTCTCGAATTAAATGATGATAATACACATTGGTTACTTCATAGTAGTCGTGTAATATTCAATGAGGTAGGCGAGGCCTCATATATAATGAATATTTGATGTATTAACTGTTAGCAGTTGTCACAAACTGATGTTGAATATGGCCATAAAGTCATTTAAATATGCGCTTCTGCATGTATGACTTATATTGTCTAAAGTGCAGGTAGTAAGGCCGTAAAACATTACAACGAGAAGAGTTCGGCCGGCACCGTGGATCGTGTCCCGGCATAGCTCAGTTGGAAAGAGCACTCAGCGCGCAGAGCTGAGAGGTCCCGGGTTCGATTCCCGGTGCCGGAACGAATTTTTCTCGATTTAAATGATGATAATACACATTGGCTATTTCATAGTAGTCGTGTAATATTCAATGATGTAGGCGAGACCTCATATATAATGAATATGTGATGTATAAATTATAAAGTTTTGTAAGAGAAGAAGAAACCACCCTACGCTAGGTCAGGTCAAAGAAGCTCAAAATACGGACTTCAGGTATGGGTTTGAAAATCCTGTATTTCATCATCATAATCATCATCAACAACAATATTTTGGTTTAGAATGGAGTTACATATTTGGTGAACCGGACGCAGTTTCTTCCAGGGAAATGGAGGTTTTTCTCCGTAAGGGTTGGTTGTGTAGCCTTCATCTTCTGAATACAGCTTGTGAATATCCACTGTGATTTAAAATGTTGCGTCATTCCGTGGATTATCAATTTTTGTCTTCGATTTCTGTCAATAGTGGTCCGCTGATAAACGCTTGGGGGCTGTATTCATAGACATTTTTAGCGCGGGCTTCCGGTGGATGATCAGCGTTTTTCGTATTCATAAACCAGTGTTAGCGATAGGATATGATTTGAATTCTGTACTAGTAACCAGTAGGATAGCCGGGGCTAGCTTAGTACTCTCGTAGCGCGTGCTGCGAAATGTCTATGAATAGCACCCTTGGTTGTTAAAAGAAAACAAGTCCTGCAATTTGTGGTGCAGTTATCTGAGGTGTGTGCCATTCGAGAGAGGATATATTCCGCCTTGAGATAGCAGCCAGTTCATGGGGATGGCAGCCCAGAAATATGTCAGATGCGGCAGAGTTGTGCGTGACACAGATTTCTTTCGGTCGGCTGGTTCCCAGCAGCTGCCTTTCTCCAACTCGCAGCTACCGACGTCATCTGCATGCGGTTCGAATCCAAGGCAGCTAGTACTGATTGAAGTTCTGTTTCCTACAATCGATTCCTTCAAAACCATTTAAGGCCCATTCATAATGAAAATAAACATAACCGTAACATAAACACAGAAGTTTGCGCCCAGGCCACCAAATGGGATCATTCACAATGATTCACATAAGCGTTGACATAAACATTACCGTAAGACGTTAACATGAAAGTTTGCAAACTCCAAACTTTCATGCTTATGCTTACGTGATTTGCAAACAGAACACAATCGTGGAGCGCTGAAGTATACGACAGAATATGAGGAAATGGCGTCGTTGTTATGTTTCCATGGTTACCAAGTACAGGGACATCATTTTATTTTTACTTCAATTTTTATTGTACCTGAGTTTTTGAATGTACTTCACTCCCACCCCTTCTACTAAGGAAGTTCCAACTCCACACAGAACCAAGACCGCAGATAGTAAGCAGTACTGAGTTACGAGTATAGTACGTTCCAGAAATATGTTCGCGTTTTCCAGTGACGAAAGAGCTTTCAATATTGAATCATATTTTCGCACAGGTACTGTCCGTTTGCCTACGTCGCATCCGGATTTCCCCCACCTGCTTCTGCTCGCCCGTCTGTAATAGCTGGGCTGTCTTAGCTCTTTTCTGAAAACATTAATTTCTCTTAGGAATTGGAAGTTTACGTAATATTATACAGCTGTTTAATTTAACTTAAATAAAAGGGCCTCGTTAAGTAATTAACTGTCACGTGATTTCCTCCCTTTCTACAATCCTGCGGCATAACCACTTGGACGGACAGTAGATAGCATGTCTGAGTAATTTTATATTTTCGGGTCGGGTAGAAGTGAAGATTGAATTTACAGTGCGTAGAGTAGGTACAGAATTATTTCAACATGAGTTACTAGTACGAAGGGCGAAACTGGCAATTGGAATTAGATGCAATAATCTATAGTGCGATAATATGCACAAAAGAACTGAAGCCTGTATCGAAATGAACGGCCACCATTTTCAAAATTGTGTTTAAATATTCATATTATGATTATTTTTCAATTTAACTTCTTTCTCTATATTGTACGCTAATGTGCTGTAGACAGTATAATATACACTGCATAATGAATACGTTCGCATGGATAACTCACTTCGTGAGTAAAAACACTTATTCTTAATACAGTACTGTACTTTGATTAAAGAAAAACCTAATGAAAATTATCAAACTCAAAATCGCGATATTTCCTAGTTTACGTAAATGGATGAACTACTTTTCTTCCTTCCTATACCTAGTAGAGTGATTTGTGTTTTACGCCAGTATCATCGAACTCCAGTCTTGGAGGGGGGAGCAAGCGGTGTTTCCGGTTCTCTAAAGGTATAGACAGGTTAATATTAAAAATGTTAGTAAAAATAAAATGATGTCCCTGTATGTTTGCTGTTATGTTTATGTTCCCATCGTGAATGATGGTATGACTTCTTGATTTTACCGTAACGTTTATATTCTTGAGTTAACGCTTACGTTATGTTTAATTTTCATTGTGAATGAGCCACGACTCTTCATTCCCGACCACTAGCAACAGTTTAGTTAACTACGTAATCGCTACAAGAATTAATCAAGTTTGTTTTTTAAACGAGTAGAAAGTAATTATTATGCAATATCATCATTATCATTACGACCATATTTAGCAGTTAAATGGGGACTCATATTTTTAATTATCATTTTAAGAAAGAATTTCGTAAATATTAAATTCTGATAGTAAAAATGAAGTGACGTTATTCATGCCATTAGCAACACATAAATTATAATTCTGTGGCCAGGAGGAAAAAAGTCTTAAGTCAGTTTTTTGTGAAAATGATATTTTTATATATTCTGAAAGCGGAAACAATTCTCTACAATCTGGTAAAACGGTTAAAGTCAAATAAGACTCCTGACTGGAATTATAGACCGTTACCAAATGTCCTAAGTACTTTTTGAATCGATCACACACAGAATAAAGGACTTAAGAATATTTGATACTTTATTCCTTACAAACATCACATGTTTGTTTTCCATGTTTCTTTATTAAAAAGGTCTAACTTGCATTTTAGCTACTTTATCACATACTGATGCCCTTTCCTTTTAAAACGTTAAGCACCAGGTCCTATATTGTTTAAGACCTATTTTGCATTCCTAATAATTTACATTTCCCATTTATTTTGACAAGAAAAAGGTCTTATCTTTAAATAGTCCCTACTTAGTTTGGCTTTTAGTCTTAAAGGGCCTTAAGTGCGGCTATTTTTGGAAATAATCAAGAAAATTGTTAAATGAGCAACATTACCTATTTTAGAAGAAATAGGCTATAAACAAATCATACTTACTTACTTACAAATGGCTTTTAAGGAACCCGAAGGTTCATTGCCGCCCTCACATAAGCCCGCCATCGGTCCCTATCCTGTGCAAGATTAATCCAGTCTCTATCATCATACCCCACCTCCCTCAAATCATATCCAGGAAAAACCTCTTAATTAAAAAAACTTTATAATTGACACAAATTTCAATCTTTCTACTGCTCTCCTGAAAAGTATAAAATTTTTACTTAAGACCTTTTTCCTCCCGGCCACAGAATTATCGCCAAATTTATACTACCAACAATAGCACAGTATATTATATAACAAGTTTTTAATATTAATGTCACGAGTCAATATATAGGGAAGGAGCGAAGCGAGTTTCCTGATTTTGATGAATTCTATAACTGTGTAACATTATAAACGTATTTCATACGCTATTTCTTCGATAGCATTATTAAACAATTGAATGAGTCATTGTTAAAAGATACTAAGTCATTTTTTTTTCAGTATTGAGACAATAAAAAAAAAACTGTTCTATTCGCTTCATAATTGTTATGTTATATTTGTGTTGTGTTTAAGCATCGAATGCAATAATTGGTATGTTTCGTCCTCAATTGAATGCAAAAAAATTACGAAATTCTTCCAAATGCCCTCGTCCTCAAAATTGACTTTTAACAATGACCAATTCAATTAATAAAGATATAAAATCAGATTTGTAATGATGGATGGATTGATATGATCTATGAAGAAAGGGGTTGCTATGACAACAATGATGTATTAAAATATATTATGGCACAAGTTATGCCGTCATAATAGAAGTCATGACATTTTGGTTGTCATGGTAATATTTTACGGCTCTGGTACAATAATGTGGCATATTATGAACGATTTTCACTAATGATCAAGAGTGTTTATAATGCTGGAGTACAAAAATGTGGTTAATATTTTTAGCGAAAATGAAATGAAGTTACATTATGCGTCAAGCTTATTAGCAAAAATTAAAAACTGATATTATTAATTAATAATATTAGGTAAATAAACAGCTGGATTGCAAACAAGAAAGGACTTTCGACTAGTGAATGGATATCTAGCCTGAAAATGACAGCAAATTTAGCAGCTGTTCGTTCCGTTCCCGGCAGATCTCTCGACGGTACCCGGTGCAGACATGGCTGCCCGGAGATTGAAACTTTAGCACATGTCTTGGGATTCTGTGAACAGGGATTGCTCTTGAGGAACTCTAGACATCATCTTGTAAGATCCAAAATTGCTGGCGTATTAAGAAAGGGCTGGATAGTAGAAGAAGAAATCTCCTGTCTAGGTGAAAATGGATCAACGAGACGAGTAGATATTTTAGCGTACAATGCTGACACTAAACAGGGCATCATTGTGGACCCCACGATACGTTTTGAAGTAGAATGTCATCAGTCAGCAGAGGTCCACATTGAGAAGAAGTCGATCTATGAGCCTACAGTCAACTATTTCAAGCTGAAATATGCCTTAATTCACATTGAGGTATTCGGCTTGCTCATAGGTGCTCGAGGGACTATACCAGCTTTTTTCGAAGAATTTCGACGGCAGTTTGCTCTGCCAACATCTCTGAGGGATGACATTGTGATAATGTATTAAAAAAATCCTGCCAAATCCTAATTAATCACATGGTGCCACATTAATAGCAATCGTAATTTTTCACGCCCTTTTCTTTGTTTCCTTTCTTTAAAATTTGATATCTATGTTTAAATATGTATATTAATTTTGTTTGAGGATATACCCTAGTAATGCCGCATTTCGATTATTGTGATGTTTTGTTAAGTGACCTAAGTTCTGAACTGTCAATCAAGTTACAGCGAGTTCAGAATATGTGCGTCAGATACGTATGCAACATCCGACGATACGATCGCATATCACCGTCCTTCGCAAGTCTTTCGTGGCTCCGACTTAAAGAACGTAGAACTTTACACTCTTTGTCATTGCTCTTTCGAATTCTACACACTTCAGCACAAAATTACCTTTCGTCTCGTTTCTATTATCTTTACTCTAACCACGACGTAAATACCAGATCACTTATCTGTGGCGCGCTAAGTATACCTCTTCATAGAACATCTCGTTATTCATCATCTTTTACAGTGTCCACCTCGGGACAATGGAATTCACTGTCACAAAGTATTAGGGGCTGCAAGACAATAAACACTAAAAAAAAAAAGCTTAAAAGATAACCTTATTAGCATTTCACTCCAACCATACTGATTTAAACTATCACTGACTACATTGTTACTTTTTTCTTTAGACATAATCCTGATTGTGCTGTATTTTCAAAATTGTCTCATAATAATCTCTTTCTATTATCTAACATTATTTGAAATATATTAACATTCTTTGCATTTTAGCTTAATTCTGCTACATAGTTTATTTCGGTGTTCAATTAATAGTTCATAGTATTTTGTTGTTTAATTTGTAAATAACTCTTGTATACTCTCATCTAAATCAAATTGTTGAATTCTTTGTAAGTTGATACATATATATGTATACTTTTTGCTGGTTGAGTCGAAGAGAAGGCCTTACGGCCTTAACTCTGCCAGCTAAAATAAATAAAAAATAAATCATACTGAGTTCGTAAGGGCTACCCTCAATGGGGGGCAGTTCAATATTATTATTATTATTATTATTATTATTATTATTATTATTATTATTATTATTATTATTATTATTATTATTATTATTATTTTGACGTTATTACCACCAATAATTAAATTACTTTTTTCAATCTAACTACATTATATTTTTCACTACCATTATAAGCAGTGATGACATTCTTCACAGTTGCTTGTATTAACCGACTGTTCATGCTGATAAGTGTTTTCATTGAACTTGTGTATTGAAGCCGATGGATTGCCAATTCGATGTACCTACATGACAGTATTTATGGACAGTCGTCCAGGGACTTGGTTCCAACACTGCGTGACTGGTCTACGTTTCCGTTGGTGATGATGTCGACGCCTGTGAACGTTCTCACAAGCAGGAAGGGGGTCACGCGTTAGCTGGCTTCGAGTCCTGTAGAGTCGGCAATTCCATTCTTCTGGCAATCACGACAGAAATTACAGTTAAATCTCAAGGACGAAGTCACGCAGCTGCACCGGGAAATTGATTTCCAAGAAAATGCCTGAATGACTGACAGGTATCATGCCACATTCCTAGGAAGAAAGTGTGCCTGGATAGGTATAATTTCAGTCTACTGCATAATGACTTAAAATAATCGCTGCATTATTCGCGGTTCTTTTTTACTGATCCGTTTTATGAAGTCCTATATGTCTAGCTACCAGTGAACTGCTGTAGTAAAATAGATCCAATTCATATTACAGGGCAGTGGCGGCTGATTGACTGAGGCAAGTGAGGCCGGGCCTCAGTCACTTGGCTTAACTGAAATCAAATTTTGTGTTTTTATATAATGTATTAGTTATTTGAATGAAGCATATATCGCTGTAGAAGCATTTGAAAACTTTGATGTATATAGAACTGTTTTGCAGTAAAATTTGTTCCTGAGGCCGGGATCGCTCGTGCCGGGTCTGGCTTGTGATGTATATAGACCTGTTTTGCAGTAAAATTTGTTCCTGAGGCCGGGATCGCTCGTGCCGGGTCTTTATTTTTATTTTATTGGGTTATTTTACGACGCTGTATCAACATCTAGGTTATTTAGCGTCTGAATGATATGAAGGTGATAATGCCGGTGAAATGAGTCCGGGGTCCAGCACCGAAAGTTACCCAGCATTTGCTCGTATTGGGTTGAGGGAAAACCCCGGAAAAAACCTCAACCAGGTAACTTGCCCCGACCGGGATTCGAACCCGGGCCACCTGGTTTCGCAGCCAGACGCGCTGACCGTTACTCCACAGGTGTGGACGTGCCGGGTCTGGCTTGTGATATATATAGAACTGTTTTGCTGTAAAATTTGTTCCTGAGGCCGGGATCGCTCGTGCCGGGTCTGGCTTGTGATGTATATAGAACTGTTTTGCAGTAAAATTTGTTACTGAGGCCGGGATCGCTCGTGCCGGGTCTGGCTTGTGATGTATATAGACCTGTTTTGCAGTAAAATTTGTTCTTGAGGCCGGGATCGCTCGTGCCGGGTCTGGCTTGTGATGTATATAGAACTGTTTTGCAGTAAAATTTGTTCCTGAGGCCGGGATCGCTCGTGCCGGGTCTGGCTTGTGATGTATATAGATCTGTTTTGCAGTAAAATTTGTTCCTGAGGCCGGGATCGCTCGTGCCGGGTCTGGCTTGTGATGTATATAGACCTGTTTTGCAGTAAAATTTGTTCCTGAGGCCGGGATCGCTCGTGCCGGGTCTGGCTTGTGATGTATATAGAACTGTTTTGCAGTAAAATTTGTTCCTGAGGCCGGGATCGCTCGTGCCGGGTCTGGCTTGTGATGTATATAGATCTGTTTTGCAGTAAAATTTGTTCCTGAGGCCGGGATCGCTTGTGCCGGGTCTGGCTTGTGATGTATGTAGAACTGTTTTACAGTAAAATTTGTTCCTGAGGCCGGGATCGCTCGTGCCGGGTCTGGCTTGTGATGTATATAGACCTGTTTTGCAGTAAAATTTGTTCCTGAGGCCGGGATCGCTGTGCCGGGTCTGGCTTGTGATGTATATAGACCTGTTTTGCAGTAAAATTTGTTCCTGAGGCCAGAATCGTTCGTGCCGGGTCTGGCTTAATGCATTTCATGTCCTTTCGCGGGCTTTGAGTTTGCGCTTCAAACGTTGTAGCTGAGGCACAATTCGTCTGGCCTGGTCAGGTTTCACTCCTCCCATCTATGGGCCGGCCTCAAGGGTAGAGTGGGGTGGGAATAGCAGTGGTGACTTGTTTTCCTAACTAGGCCATAAATAACAAAATTCCAGCTCTTTGGCAGGCAGAGACCCACTCGATTCTCTCCCCTCATGTCTCAGTTTATGACATAAGCGAGGGTGTTGTACTATTGTACTTCGTAGTACAGTAGTGAATCTGGGCCAATGTTGTTATGTATTTTGGAAAAATATAAACAGAAACAAATGAGAGAAATAATGCTGGAGAAGTTAATTCATTGTTAGAGTGTCCTTTTTCGAGAAGAAATAATACTGAAAGAAAGGAAGTTTTAAATAAAGAGAGAGACTGTCGAGATACCTACGACATCGCTGATAATTTTTCTGACACATAATCTTAAAACGCGAGTTTCTATTGCATCCTGGTATGGACAACATAAATGGTTAAGTGGTAATGTGGTGCAAAATAAACTTCTCTTGGCCTTGTTTGTTGCTGTCAAAGGAAAAAAATAAAAAGAAAAGAAAGAAAGGGGAATTTCAACACATAATATGGGTTGCTTCATCACACTGAAACAATCACTGAAACTCAGGGCATAACAGCTTATTTGGTGAGTGAAATTATTATTTTTCATTAATAGTAATAATAATAGAGTAATAATAGTAATACTAATAATACAGTAATAATGATATTAATAATATAATAACAGTAATAATTAATATCATAAATAAACATTTCCTATCGGAGGCACTTAAACTAGTTGCATCTGGCCTCACCGAGGATTTCGATCACCGGCCGCTACTGCTACAGGGTGTTACAACACACAGTAGGAAACAAGCACCCTTCGCAATACCACGAAGTTACACACCTTTTACCACACACGAATGCGAATACACCTGTCCATCGTCTTCATCTTTCAAGAATTAAGTCATCAAGACTTTTTCCTCTCTCATGAATCAATTAAATTTGTCCTTACCATTGTATTCTTGTCTACCAAGATTCCTTTTACCATTTTGCTCATAATCTAATATTTTTGGTATATGTGGTTTTCCGGCATTCTTTGAACGTGTTCTTTTCATCCATTTCTCCATTGTTCTACTCTATCAGTTAATTTCAAAATATTGAATTCATTTCTGATATCTTTGCTCTTTTTTCAAACATAATCAGCGATACTTCTTCGAAATTTCATTTCAGCCATTTCTATAATTCTTTCTTCTTTTTTGTAGGAACAGCTATTACTTTATAACATTTTAATTAAGTTCTTCTTCCGGTATTCTTGCTATATCTTTTCATTGTACCGCATGTTATGTAATTGAATTTATTTGCATTATTAAAGACGTCGTCATATTTAATATAGGGAATATTGCAGCCAAGAAAATTAAAACAGTTCAGTTGTTGTTCAATAACCTTTTCTTCTGTTATAATTCTGGCTCTTAGAGTAGCCTATGCAATCCTTTGAAAGCTAGAGATTCAGTTTCATTGCTTGACATCTTTAAGCTGTACTGCTTCACTACGGCGTTCAGTTTAAACAGAGCCTTCTGTAACTTCTCTCCAGAGCTAGATGAGAGGACATGATCATCTGCAAAGAGAATATTTATTGTCACTTAATATTTTAGGAGAAAAATTCGCTCCGGCGCCGGGGATCGAACCCGGGTCCTTGGTTCTACGTACCAAGCGCTCTGACCACTGAGTTACGCCGAATTCAATCCGCAGCACCGGATCGAACCTTCCTCCTTCAATGTTTCCCTTTGTGGCCTGACTCCGTGTTAGACATAGGCCTATATGTTGACGTATATGTCCAATGTCGTCGACCTGGTTGGCGAGTTGGTATAGCGCTGGCCTTCTATGCCCAAGGTTACGGGTTCGATCCCGGGCCAGGTCGATGGCATTTAAGTGTGCTTAAATGCGACAGGCTCATGTCAGTAGATTTACTGGCATGTAAAAGAACTCCTGAGGGACAAAATTCCGGCACATCTGGCGACGCTGATATAACCTCTGCAGTTGCGAGCGTCGTTAAATAAAACATAACATTTAACATTCCAATGTCAACTGCCATTATATTAGGAGCTCACTCAGCTGAGTGACTTATTTGGCCGGGATTCCGCAGTTAAGTGCACAGTAATCTGTACAGACTTATGCACTACTAGTTATGAAGATATTATAGATTTATTAATTTGTCGTACAGAATAATATCTGTTATATTGAAAACATTATAGGAGGAAAGTTCGATCTGGTGCTGTGGATTGAATTCGGCGTAGCTCAGTGGTCAGAGCGCTTGGTACGTAGAACCAAGGACCCGGATTAGACCCCCGGCGCCGGAGCGAATTTTTCTCCTCAAATATTAATTGTCAATATTACAGATATTATTCTGTACGACAAATTAATAAATCTATAATACTTTAGAGTGCATAATTAAATTCCGACCCACAGTGCATAACACACTACTGCATATCACGTCGAAGTGAAAGCCTACCGCATCACGCTCACGCACTCGTCATTGTGCGGTTGTTGAAAACCAAGGCTTAAGTGGACTGAATTGCATTTCTGCAGAGGAAGCTCTGTGGAGACATAGTTCTGTATCAGAGCTCCTCAACCGGAATTCCACAGACAGTGTGATTGTCATCTGTTACCAGCTCGACGCTCGCAGGGTGGGCGCTGACCGATCAGCATGGAATCGTAACTTGGGATATATTTCTATTATTTCATTTTGGCGTATGATTTGACTAGTTTCACTATTCAACATAGTGTTCATGCTACAAGCATTATTCCTTAAAACCTTTACAACCTTCATTTATGTTAAATGTACTTTTGAATCATTTAAATGTCGTTTTTGCTTATGTTACTTGTTAGGATTTGATTATGTTTGTCTGTTTTGTGATTTTTTTAAACCCAAGAAAGGAAAACAATCAAAGATATACATTTAAAGAGAGCAAGCCATGCTTAATTACCTGTTATATAAAGAAAGCTAGGTTAGAAAGTTGTTATTTTGAATGAAACTGTTTGACATTCCACTAGCATCTTGTAGAAAAGCAATGTATTGCGAAGGTTTTAAATCTACTTGTGGAACCAAATAAATCAAGTATGAATACACATTATTCTAAGATAAGGAAGGAGACAAGACTAGTCTGTGTAGTTTTACTTCTGAGAAGAAAGAAATACTTTGAACTCTCCGCAATAAATAGTAATTTCCTTAATGTTGAAATAAAAATTACAACATTGTCCCTTATTGGAGATGTGTCGATGTCACCCACAATGAATTAGTTAAAGAACTTCATGGCACAGGTTATGCTTCTATTAAAACATTGATCAAATGGAATGCGCAACTTATACTTATTGTGTTAGCTGATCCATCCCCATTTGTTTTTATATTTTAAGAGGTTATATGCATCGCAGCATTCCCTGAAAGAAACAGCCAGCCATCCGGCATGTCGTCTGTTTATATAGGCAATTCCAACAATTCCGATGACGTATTAATTAATAGACCAATAAAGTATTTTGTGCGAGATCGTGCGTATTTGCTTGTTTTCCGCACAGAACCAATACGCGGTAAGTGTGAAATACCACATTCAGTATTCCCAACGTAACACACATAACAATTCCCCTCTTCTTACCGCTTAAGCGCGACATTCATTTTACTGCTTTAGGCTTTTAACATATTATTTTTAGAGACGTTTAACATAGTAATAATCAGGGAACGGATTTATATGGACTAAAAATATATGAAATATGTAAATATATATGTAGTTATTTTTACCAAAATATGGAATTAAATATGGATTTTTACCAAAATATGGAATTAAATATGGACTTAAAATTATAAAAAAATGACTATGTACGTTAAATATTGGTACATTTTAATCAAACTAAACAAAAAATATAATGGACGTACCTTATCTTCCAATGTAGTTTCAACAAAACACAATTTTTATTGTCTATTACCATAACAATAGGTTACAAACATTTCTTTCAAGTGCTGAAAAGTGAATCTTCTTCTATTGTCTCTGAGGATAGATTTATACTGACTAAAAGAGCGTTCGACGTCACAAGAAGTAACTGGTACATAATTCAATTTCACAATGTCTGCTGGGGATAAGTCCAAGTTAATCTTCACTGTTGATTCACCACTCATCACAGCAACAACCTTTTGTAGTTCTTCATATCCAGGGTTTTTTGAAAGTACAGTGTCCACCTTAGCTCTTACTGCATCTGCAACTTTACCTCTACCACGATTCAGTTGTTCCACAGTACTATTTATAATTTCAAAACTTTCAGATAGTGAAAGGTGCCTATTTTGGAGACTTTTGAGCGTTTTTATGATGCATGAAAATGTATGCTGAATGTGAGCTAAGTCATTCTTCACACTTATGTCACAGGTAACTGTTTTCGCAGTATCAATTGAGACTGCATCTTCAGAGTCCAATGCAAGGAGAACATTGTTAATAGAGTCTATATGTTCGGCATAATATTCAACTGCTTCTAGCCATGTACCCCATCTAGTTAAAATTGGCTTTGGTGGCAATGGAATTTCAGGGTACATTTCTTTCAACACGTTAACTCTACTGGGAGCTTTGAGAAATACTTTTTTCACTGATGAAATCAACAAATCTACTTTAGGGAAATTGTCTCTGACCACTTCTGCCACACGATGAAATGCATGCGCCACACAAGTAAAATGAGTCAATTTAGGATATACAACAGATAATGCTTGTCCAGCTTTGACCATATAAGGGGCAGCATCGCTAATAAAGAATAACACATTATCGTACATAATACCCTTTGGCCACAGGATACCCATAGCTTCGTTGAACAGTTTAACTATAGTTTTGTTATTGCACTTTTCTAGAACATCACAATGTAAAAGAATTCGTTCAGAATATTGTTCACTTAACAAACCGATAACTACATTACCAACAAGTCTACCTTCTTTGTCGGGAGTCTCATCAATGGAAACCCAAATTGAACTATCTTTAATTTCATCTCTTATCTTCTGTATTGTCTCATCGTAGATGGATGGAGCATACGTCTTCCTAAGTGTTGACTCATCCGGGATTGTATGTTGAGTATATTTTTCAAGGAATTCCCTGAAGACCTTATTCTTTAGTTTGTAGAGAGGAATATCAGCAGAGATGAGAGAACGGCACAGGTCGATGTTAAACTCAGATCTTACATTCGATGTTGTTGGTTGTGTTAAAAACAATTGTCTCTGCTTGGAATTTAGTTGTTTGTTGGCCTGATGTTTACTAGTTGTAATGTGTTGTTCCACCAGGAACTTTTGTGTAGATGATACTGCACACTGACACAAATTACAAAATAATATTTTATTGTGAGTTGATAAACCATCTTCTTTAAATTCTGAAATGTAACTTGTTAGTTTTGATTTTAAATTGACTGAATGACGTACTTTTGGCATATTTACCGTCTTTATAGTATGATTTACAAAACTGAACCTATGTGTACTCTGACTGGCATTTAACTGTTGAGCTGCACAACTGAAGTCTGTTAAAAATTTTAAATTAAATTAATACAGTTTTGTAACTTACTTTCCCATTGTTGATAGGACTGCTAATTTTCAAATAACTCTGATGTTAAAGGGATTACTGAACATGTGTTTAAATCTCTATTGTTGAAATGTATTTTTGAAAGTTAATGGAATTTTGTTTTGTTTTATTGTTAAACCTAATATAATATGGACTGTTTTATATGAAATATGGAAAATATATGGAAATTAACGAAAATATGTACTAAACTCTAAAATATGGAAAAATATGGAAAATAAAAGTAGGATTTTTCAACCCTACACATTGTGAAACATAAAGATAATGCAAAATATAAATTATATTAGCTTTATAAGTAAATATGTATTTACATATAAATCCTTTCCCTGGTAATAATTATAAATTGGAAACTTACCAGTGCAATTTCACCTAAATTGCAATGTTAATTATTGTTTTTAAATATTTGCAAAAATTAAGTAAAGTCTACTACTCCACTAAACTTATTGCATTCCTGATACAAGTAACATTAAGGAAGCCGTGAAAAAATCAACGAGATTCCAGATGCCGATGTTATTACTGCAATATGTTATATAAATAATATTGTTAAAATATTAAAATGAAAAATAAATCATTACATAACCTTACCGTTTGTTTTAAGTTCGCATTTATAGACTGGGGGAAAAAAAGACAGACGTATATCACGGCCTGCTGGAGTATAGATATTTTTGTTTTCTAAAGTTGCTGTCATTAAACAGAAACCAACATGGAGATTTCATTGCAACTAATTAGAAATTCGTCTTTCAGGTATGTAATAAACGATCTTCGCACAAAATAATGTACGATACACGAGCGGTATGTTTGTTTTCACGTACTCGGAAATTAAAAAAGCTCAACTACGTTTCGCTTTTTCAATCTTTTCCTCGAACATGAAAACGTCAACATACCGCTCTTGTAACGTACACTGGTGGCCATAATTCTGGAAACTTTTTGCGTTTGTACTGAATTGTCGTAACATCTGTTTTTATTCACACATCAATACAATTTAAAATGTTATTCGTGACTGAAATCATCAAACAAACATTGTCTATTCTATTTTTATAGAAAATACATGACTTTATATCATAATGTGTATGAGAAAACGTATATTTATAAATTAACACTTAGAAACACTTTCGTGTTATTTTTTCATTCACTCTGTAAACAGTTCGTACTTTGTGAGATAACCTTTATTTTTAATGACAGTATCAATTCTGTGGGGCATTGAGCACTCTAGACGTTGCAGTTCTTCCTTGCTGATGATCCGAAACCAGCTGTGGATAGCGGCATCAATGAATTCAGTTTTGCTGCTGCAATTTTTTTAGACACCAAACTTTTTAACCTTGACCACAAGTTTTCAATTGGATTAAGGTCATGATTATTCCCAGGCAACTTTAACACCTTGATGTTCTTCTGTTGAAACCATTGTTTAAAACACTTGGCAGAATGGTATGGAGCACCAACCTGTTGAAATACTAAGTCATCACAATTTGGGTATAAGTAGGCAATGGATAGTATCAATTTCAATTTCATAATATCTTTTTTGTATTTTTCCGCGTTCAAGTTCCCTTGAAAAATCTGAAGTCTTCCTACTCTATTGCTGGACATGCATCCCCAGATCTTGACAGCAACAGGATGTTTCATGGTTGCGATGCACTCGGGATTCAAAGCTTCTCCATTTCGTCGATGAACATATTTGATTCCGTCACTTCCAAATATAGAAATCCTTGTTTCATCGTCCCATATCACTTTCGTATAGTCATCAGTGGTCCATGATTGATGACTTTTGCACCAATTTACACGATTTTCTCGTTGTCTTTTGTTGAGAAGTGGCTTTTTTCTTAGTGCTTTTGCTTTCAATTCATCGTCAAATAATTTCCTTGGAAGAGTTCTCACAGAAATATTACGTCCAGTGTTGTGTAGAACTTCCTGTACCTCTTTAGAATATTTCTTTCCATCTTTCAATGCCAATCGACAAATCTGCCTCACATCTCATGGACTTACTTTAGGTGTTTTTGGAATCAGCATATTAACACGAGGCTTAGCTGAACATTTTCCAACATGAATTGTAAATTAGAAATATCTTGGTTTAGGGTAAGTTATAGACATCGTGCAAATAAGACAGGACAATTTGATATAATTATTTCCTATTACGGAGAGAGTGGGAAAGTGAGAAAGAGGAAGAGAGCGAGAGAGAGAAGGATCTGTTCCATCATATTAGAAGTATCTAACGGTGTCTCTGTTTTAGAGCGGAATATGAGCCCTTAGGACAGGGGTTCTCAACCAAGGCCCAAAGTCAACCAGCTAATCAACTTGTACACCTCAGTGACGTGTATTATGCAAATCAAGATTTCAGGTATAACTCCCTGTAAAGTTGATTTGAATAATTTCGAGGGAAAAATTGTTCCGGAGCCGGGTATCGAACCCGGGACCTTTAGTTTAACGTACCAACGCTCTACCACTGAGCTACCCGGGAACTCTAGCCGACACCGATCCAATTTTTCCCTCTATATCCACAGGCCTCAAAGTGGGCTGACAACCGTCAAGCAACCAACTTCGAGTGCACACTAACTCCGTGTGACTTAAATTGTGGTTTTCTGTTAACGAACAGTGACGTGTATTATGCAAATCAAGATTTTCAGGTATAACTCCCTGTAAAGTTGATTTGAATAATTTTCGAGGGAAAAATTGTTCCGGAGCCGGGTATCGAACCCGGGACCTTTGGTTTAACGTAGCAACGCTCTACCACTGAGCTACCCGGGAACTCTAACCGACACCGATCCAATTTTTCCCTCTATATCCACAGACCTCAAAGTGGGCTGACAACCGTCAAGCAACCAACTTCGAGTGCACACTAACTCCGTGTGACTTAAATTGTGGTTTTCTGTTAACGAACAGTGACGTGTATTATGCAAATCAAGATTTCAGGTATAATTCCCTGTAAAGTTGATTTGAATAATTTCGAGGGAAAAATTGTTCCGGAGCCGGGTATCGAATCCGGGACCTTTAGTTTAACGTACCAACGCTCTACCACTGAGCTACCCGGGAACTCTAACCGACACCGATCCAAATTGTTCAAATCAACTTTACAGGGAGTTATACCTGAAGTCTTGATTTGCACCTCATGGAATGTTAATATTTTTTCTCAATTCTTTGAAGTTTAACGTCAGTGTTTTAGCGAAGGTGTCAGGTGGTTTCCTTCCTTAATGTCAGTGACCGCCTTGCTGCTTTATAAGGTCCGCGTGCGTGTTCTGGGGCGCGAAATGGGTGTGAGGCGAACTTGTTACAACATAACTACCGAATATCGTAATGCAAGTTAAATTGAGATTGGCCGCCAGTAGAATACTGTACAGTTCGATAAATTCTATCTTCTTCTTGCTACGTCGCTAACAAGCAAACGATCTGATGGGGGCAGATAAAAAAGTTATTTTTTTTCTTCCACCGTGTTAGTAATGTCAAAAGAAGTGCTTATACAAATTTTGGCCACTCGACCGCAATTACGAGGGCCGTAAAAATTGATTCGCGTGGAGCCGTTAACAGAAAGAAAAAACACAATTTCATTGGACAAATTTATTAGAAAGGACACAACTTGTTGAGCTATTTTCCAACATATTTTCCATCGGAATTGAGACATTTCTCATATCATGGGATCGACAGAGAGAGGTGCAGACGCAGTCAAACGCTGGTTCCAATCGGAGGCGGCTGACTTCTACGACACAAAAATTGACCCCATGGTATGACAAATGTCTCAACTCCAGTGGGGGATATGTTGACAAATAGAGCAAAAATTGCAGTATCTGTTTCAATAAATATTTGCATGAAATTGTGCTTTTTTCTATAAACGGCCCCAGGGAAAATCACTTTCTGGACGGCCTCGTAATTGCGGTCGAGTGGCCAAAATTTCATTTCATTTGAAAACCATTATTAATATAACATTACACAAATTAATATCCCCATATTCACTTTCATAGAATTAATTATTTATTCTCACATCACTTTTCTTTTAAAATAGTTCAAATTGATCGAAATATTAATGGCAACATTTCTTGTTTTTACAGAATTCTTCCATATACACACATCTTAATTAAACACAGTAATTCAACAACGATATGCATTATAAAAGATAGATTTTTTAGATCTAAAGGATCAAGGATAACCACTATTTGCATGGAAACTAGACAACATTTAGATTACAATCAAGCAAAGTACTCGTAAGTAATCTTAACACCTTTTCACATCTCCAAAACCAAAATAGACTTCTATCCCATTTGATCACTAAATAATGCTCATAATTTGTATAAATAAATCATACTTTTATGTTTACAGTATATGAATGGTAATTCATACGCACATCACAATCAACCTACAACATCGATTACTGCAAACTTCGGTATGATACACAGTTCTCCAAGACGTGTCATTTTCTAAACATTGAATAACTATAACCCAAGATTTTATCCATTTATTCATTTTAAAATGATCATAATTTGCATAACATTATTTGACAAATATGTATTATAATGTAACATGAGTTACTGTATATGTACACACAATTCCAATTTTAATCATATTTGAATTTACACTACATTGAAATTCATCATTTTATCTTATTTCTTGTTACAATAAAGTATACATATAACTGATGAAATTTTATTACCATGTATCACACACTGTTCGTATTTGCTTTTCATAAATCTAATTTAATCTAAGTTCAGATCACATAATTTTAATATATCTGAATATGCCCCACAAGGCGAAAACGTTTATATACCTTATATTCATGTAGCAAATAAACATTTGCAGATAGTTGTGTCTTTGATTGAAAATTTATAACATTATTTTATGATATTACTAGACACATCTGAAATATAAAATGAACTGTAAATTGGCCAAAATTTGTATAAGCACATCTTTTGACATTATTAACATGGTGGAAGAAAAAAATTTAACTTTTTTATCTGCCCCCATCAGAACGTTTGCTTGTAAGTTTTGATTCTCGCTTACTTTCAGAATCAAGACATTCATGCATGTAGACTACAGTACTTCGTACTCGGGAGCAGTGGTAAAACCTCACGGCTACTGCACACCAAGTGTGCGTGTACCAAGTGCAGAAAAGTCGCAAAATAATGTTCATCATCATCATTATCACCAACATCACCACAATTTGTCCACGAGTAATTAACGCCTGGTCCGACGTGCCCATCTCTTCCTCTGTCCTTCTTAAGCAGCTGGTTTTTAATCGGGTATTTAACTTTAAATCTGTTTTTAACGACGATCTATCAACTACTTGGTTGTTTAGCGTCGGCTTTCTTTTTCTCTCTAACCCTACAACGTTGGACTTGGATTATTGAGGCCTTAATCGATTCCCTTTTTAGCTTCTCTTTCATCCGATATGCGTTTCTTGTTTTTTGACTTGGACTTTTTTCGATTTCAGTCACTTATTTTTTCGAGATTGACAATTATACTTCTTCAGTCGATATCCATTTAGATGCTTAATATATGATTTAAATGTTATGGCTAGATCTCCTTTAGACTAATCGTTTGATACCCATATCACCATCCTACAACGTTGCTATCTGGAGATAAACTGACTTGCAAGGTTGCCACGAGGCGAACAAATTTTCGTATACATCTTGATCACACAACTTTTAACACTGTATCACTTCGGAATATGTATGGTAAGACTTTCCTGTGTTAAATTTCAACGTACCTCGTTTACATGTTTCGACCTATTTATGGGTCATCTTCAAAACTGGTCGTTGTTGGTCTTGGCGCCACTTGTTCTGTTTCCTGTGAGGGTGTGTTCCTGTGGTATAGTGTAGAGTCAAAGAGTGTGTGTGTTTTGAAGTTGAGTTGTGTGTTGACTCTACACTATACCACAGGAACACACCCTCACAGGAAACAGAACAAGTGGCGCCAAGACCAACAACGACCAGTTCTGAAGATGACCGATAAATAGGTCGAAACATGTAAACGAGGTACGTTGAAATTTAACACAGGAAAGTCTTAGCATCATATTCCGAAATTTTCGTACCAAAATTTTCCCTATGAAGATATTAAATCATACAAAAACTTAATAGATTGACCTTTTTCTTAGCATATATGACGATTTGTGCTCATAAGAGAACATTATTAGACAAATTTATATCCAAAGCCCTGATAAATTATGCATAATGTGAATTGGGAAGCAGCCGAGTTGAGCAAACCGTAGATCAAAGATTGTAGTTTAACCAAACAGACTATTTATAACTCTTTGGAACAGTCAAGGGTATAATGCCAACTGTATTATCGGTAAATGGTCCCTGATATGGAGTAGGTGTGTGACTTCATCTTGCATGTCCTCGTGCTGTAATCATTTCGCAATATTGACTTTTGCTGAGGTACGCAGTTCGATAATTTAACTTTAATTTAGACTTGAAAGAATAGTAACAAAAATTATCACTTCGAACTTGAATGTAATTTATATATAGCTTATATTTAAGTTCACAGCTACTTGGTTTTCAAATGATTTTGCCAAGGCAGTTAGGTTCTTGGGAAATATGAAAAATTTGCATCGATGAATATTTTAACTTTTTCCTTCATGAGGAGTCCGTTCATCACGAGGGGCTGCAGTTTGTTTCTCAGTTTACTTTTGTTCGTGGCAATGACAAAAAACACACACTCTGTTCCTTCAGAACAAGACGGAAGACAGTACTGCCTTCACAAATTTTGTTTGGAAAAATGTATTACCCTTTAGCATTTTTCATTTCACAGATAGAGTTACAAAATATCAGACATTCCTTATGTCTCCGGAAAGTTACTAGATTTCAGTAAAAAGTATTAGCGTACTAGAGTGTTCATAAAGTAGACATATTTTTATTATACTCCAGTTTTACAGAGAACCCTATTTTACCTGAGATAGGTATGTTACTTACTTACAAATGGCTTTTAAGGAACCCGAAGGTTCATTGCCGCCCTCACATAAGCCCGCCATCGGTCCCTATCCTGTGCAAGATTAAGCCAGTCTCTATCATCATACCCCACCTCCCTCAAATCCATTTTAATATTATCCTCCCATCTACGTCTCGGCCTCCCTAAAGGTCTTTTCCCCTCCGGTCTCCCAACTAACACTCTATATGCATTTCTGGATTCGCCCATACGTGCTACATGCCCTGCCCATCTCAAACGTCTGGATTTCAAGTTCCTAATTATGTCAGGTGAAGAATACAATGCGTGCAGTTCTGTGTTGTGTAACTTTCTCCATTCTCCTGTAACTTCATCCCGCTTAGCCCCAAATATTTTCCTAAGCACCTTATTCTCAAACACCCTTAACCTATGTTCCTCTCTCAGAGTGAGAGTCCAAATTTCACAGCCATATAGAAGAACCGGTAATATAACTGTTTTATAAATCCTAACTTTCAGATTTTTGGACAGCAGACTGGATGATAAGAGCTTCTCAACCGAATAATAACACGCATTTCCCATATTTATTCTGCGTTTAATTTCCTCCCGAGTGTCATTTATATTTGTTACTGTTGCTCCAAGATATTTGAATTTTTCCACCTCTTCGAAGGATAAATCTCCAATATTTATATTTCCATTTCGTACAATATTCCCGTCACGAGACATAATCATATACTTTGTCTTTTCGGGATTTACTTCCAAACCGGTCGCTTTACTTGCTTCAAGTAAAATTTCCGTGTTTTCCCTAACCGTTTGTGTATTTTCTCCTAACATATTCACGTCATCTGCATAGACAAGAAGCTGATGTAGCCCGTTCAATTCCAAACCCTGCCTGTTATCCTGAACTTTCCTAATGGCATATCCTAAAGCGAAGTTAAAAAGTAAAGGTGATAGTGCATCTCCCTGCTTTAGCCCGCAGTGAATTGGAAAAGCATCAGATAGAAACTGACCTATACGGACTCTGCTGTATGTTTCACTGAGACACATTTTAATTAATCGCACTAGTTTCTTGGGAATACCAAATTCAATAAGAATATCATATAATACTTCCCTCTTAACCGAGTCATATGCCTTTTTGAAATCTATGAATAACTGATGTACTGTACCCTTATACTCCCATTTTTTCTCCATTATCTGCCGAATACAAGAGATAGGTATGTTAGGGTTATAAATACATAATAATAATAATAATAATAATAATAATAATAATAATATGATATTGATTAATGAAGTCTCCTATTGAATTAATCTTACGTTTCAATTATGGAATTAATACAATTTTACAAATCTATAAATTCAGCAAATCTGTACAAAGTTTTATAATTTATACACATGAATGAATCAAATGCAATGAGATGAAATTAAATACTAAAATACAATCTTATATTTCAATTAACAAGTTTCATGAAATCTATACTATATTATAACCTAAGCAAATATCTAATCCTCATATTCACTAGAATGTACTTTAAACTTCTGTGGGTTGAAATCTCTGAAGACGTTACACAGTTTTCCGTTAAACAATGTTGTTACAAGCGGTTTCTAAATTTTATACAACACATTTATCGTGAATCTATTTTATATTATTATCCTAATTTATTTCTATCAACTGTTAATTTAAATATTTATAGCAAAATATATAAAAAAAACTACAGAAAAAATAATAATAATTCAGTAGACATATTAGTAGTGGCAACCCTGCTAACTTGAAGACGCGAAACTCAACCTCGGTTATTTAGCAAGTCTATGAACTCAACGTGCAAGAACCAAAAATGGCGGACGCTCCCCACGCATGCGCGTGACATCGAGTTAGTATTTTAAGGTGCTTGTATCCTTCGAACATTTGACTATGAGCTAGCGGTACTGTTTGTTCCACTTTTTTGTTAGATATTAGCTTAGGTTCTCCGAGACACGATTCTTGTCTTGAGACGTAAGTCGCCACAGGCATTGAAAGACGGACTGCGCGTTATCTGACATTGAACACGTGTTTGTACTTAGTGCGATACCAAGCACGGCGTGTCAAGGTTCGTCGCAGGAAGCGGCGAGGCCGGGATGTCCTGCGGACAACCGGAGTCGAGGACAGGATCCCCGGCTGGAGCTTCAAGCAGAGTTCTTATCCGTTGCCTAAAATCCATCGCCTTGTTGATGAGTGGACCATGCATGTCCAACAGATCTGTTTAAAAATAGACTTACAGAATTCATTAATTTTCTTTGAATTCCCTAAAATGTTTTGTACTATGTAAGCAACAATTCCTATAGATTTCTTGGACAGTTATAAAAGTATGTTTTAAGTCTAACCTTCTTGTTTTATATCTGAAACTTGTATTGAAATTGTTTCTTAGCGGCCTTTCAATGGTGTCGTACAACAGAGGTTAAAAATTCTATCCATGCGGTATGGGATATGTCCAGAAGTATTTCCGATTAATACTGTCTTCAGTATAACGCATACAGGTGTTTTGTTTTTGAAATCAATTAATCATTAACTAAAATAACTAAACTAAACAAAGACAACAACAAACACGCAGATAACATCATATATTGGCGCAGATACGTAGATGACATACTAATACTATACAAAGGAAACAAAAGACAGATCCAAAACCTACATCAACACATAAACAAAATACACCCAAAGCTACACTACACATTAGAAATTGAAAACAACAAATCCATAAATTTTCTAGACATCACAATAACAGAAGTAGACAACAAACACACATTCAAAGTATACAGAAAACCAACAACAACACACATACACAACACATCCAACCACCCCACACAACACAAACAAGCTGCATTCCGAACAATGGTACACAGACTACTCAACATACCAATGAACCAACATGATTACAACGAAGAACTAAACACAATCAAATACATAGCACAAGAAAACGGATACAACCCCAACATAATAGACAACATAACACGTAAGACAAAACAAAACCACAAAAAATCAGAAGAATACAACACGAACACAAGAACACAAAAAATACATCCCACTAACATACGAAAACAAAAACACACACAAAATTGCAACCTCATTCAAGAATTTAAATTACAACATCGCATACAGAACAAATAACTCTCTATAAAAACATCTCAACACAAACAAACAAATACAACCACACAGGCATATACAAACTCAAATGTAACACCTGCAACAACTTCTACATAGGACAGACAGGCAGATCATTTCAAACACGTTACAAAGAACACATCACAGCCATAACAAAATTACAAAACACCTCCACATATGCAGAACACATCACAAATGCCAACCACACCCACAGAGACATCAACACAGACATGGAAATACTGCACAGCCAACCAAAAAGCCAGAAACTCAACACACTAGAACAATATGAAATATACAGACACACAAAAACACATCCCAACGAAATTCTCAACACACAACTCAACTTCAAAACACACACACTCTTTGATTCTACACTATACCACAGGAACACACTCTCACAGGAAACAACAAGTGGCGCCAAGACCAACAACGACCAGTTCTGAAGATGACCCATAAATAGGTCGAAACATGTAAACGAGGTACGTTGAAATTTAACACAGGAAAGTCTTACCATACATATTCCGAAGTGATACAGTGTTAAAAGTTGTGTAAACAAGTTGTATAAAATATTGGTATTTTGAAAATAAAATAATGTGTTGAAAATTATTTTTTACAAAGTATTACTTTTAAAACATCCTGTATTTCGTGACTACATAATTGTTGTTCTAACCCAAAATGGTAATATTTGATTAATTTTGAAAATAATTTCTTAACGAGTTTTTACTGGAGAAATAGGTAATATATACTAATATTTAACGTTTTGCACAACATTGCTTTTGAAACACATATTATGCATATTAATTTTGAAAGTCATTTCTTAGAGACCTTGTGTTTCAGAAATAAATCTGTAGTAATATTTAACTTTTACACAACATTACTTTTGAAACGTCCTGTACTTTTGTGAGCATATTTGTTACTTCTTGTTCTAATCCACAAACGGTAAACACGTTGTATTGGACAATAAGTATGTAGGTATATTTAACGTTTTATAGATTATTTTTGAAACATCCTGTATTTTGTGATAATACGTCAAAGTAATTGCTTAGAGAAATTGTATTTGAGAAACAAATCTAGATAACATTAAACTTTTCGCACATTAGCCTACTTCTGAAACATCCTGTATTTTGTGAGCACTTAAGTCACTTCTTGCTCTAATCGACGGTTTGTATTGAGAAATAATTACTAAGAAGCTAATATAAGAACTCCTGGCCTCGGTACATATATGAACAAAATCCATCCATAGAAGAAATCGCTATACACTAGATGTCAAAAAGCAAATTTTTGGCCTGCAAAAAATAATGCGCATTTTTTGTAAAAATCTCGAAATGTACTTCCTGTCAGGTGTACCACTACACTTCCTCTTCACGCATCGCATAATGATTAACTAAAGAAATGCATTCTGTTGAAGAGTATCTGGATAACCGTAATAATTTTGTATACGGATTTCTAAAGACTTGCTTTTGATCAATTAATGCAGTTTGCGTAACTAGACACGAAGACCGTTTCCTTGGCAACCAACATATAGGCCTACAGAGCACAAGAATTGTTACGTAATTGTAATTAAGAAAGTGGGGATAAGCGATTAACTGTTTCGTACTGAATAATGCATGACAGCGGAACGGAAGCCATTTTATTACGTTTTACGTTACATAATTTCTACAATTCTCGTGACGGTAGCTAGATAGAATTAAAACCGAGGATAAGAAGGAAACGTGTAATGAACGGTATTGCCACAAGCAGTGTTTAAAACAGATTGAAATGCTACTGGATATCGCACGACATAAAAGCCAATTACCGAGAACATAAATTTAGGAAGACCACACAAGAGTTTAATAAAATCGATCTCTTTGTCTTGCTCATAGTTATGTTCATTTCAACATAAGGAATAGAAGTCGATGAAATAGGACTATACAGAATGAATCAGTATCCTGTAATAATAATATGCGTTACAAGAGCGGTATGTTGAAGTTTTCATGTTCGAGGAAAAGCTTGAAAAAGCGAAACGTAGTTGAGCTTTTTTAATTTCCGAGAATTGAAAGAAAACATACCGCTCGTGTATCGTACATTATTTTGTGCGAAGATCGTTTATTACATACCTGAAAGCGGAATTTCTAATTAGTTGCAATGAAATCTCCATCTTGGTTTATGTTCAATGACGGCAAATTTACAAAACAAAAATATCTATCTTCAACATTGTTGCTTTAAAATGTTTTCTGTGTTTACTATACTCCAGCAGGCCGTGATATACGTCTGTCTTTTTTTCCCCCAGTCTATGATGAGTCTGGAATCTTGTTGATTTTTTCACGGCTTCCTTAATGTTACTTGCATTACGAATGCAGTAACTTTAGTGGAGTTGTAGAGTTTACTTAATCTTTGCAAATATTTAAAAACAATAATTAACAGTGCAATTTAGGTGAAATTGCAGTGGTAAGTTTTCAATTTATAATTATTACTATATTGAACGTCTCTAAAAATAATATGTTAAAAGCCTAAAGCAGTAAAATCAATATGTCACTTAAGCGGTAAAAAGAGGGAAATTATTATGCGTGTTAGGTTGGGAATACTGAATGTGGAATTTTAGACTTTCCGCGGATTGGTTTTGTGCGGAAACCAAGCAAATACGCACGATCTCGCAGAAAAATAATTACCGTACGCCCAAAGAAGACAAGATTTTCTTCTACATGACATAGATAATATTAGAAATGAGTACAATATACATGTAGCTATTTTATGCAGGATTTACGTGTGTTTTCCTGGATATAATATATCGAGATTGAACATTGCCTTAAGAAGCCTATGCATAAAAACAATGAAGATATAACTTAATCGGCGGGCAATGTTTGGAATTTGTAAAACAAGAGAACATCAGTCTCTGACTTAGCAACCATAAATGATGTTCTCTTGTTTTAAAAATTGTCAAAGCCTGCTAATTCCGGAACATAGCCCCTGATTAAGTTATTTCTTCATTGTTTTTTGTACTTAGGTTTCTTATGACAAAGTTAAATCCCGAAGTCCTATAGCCAGAAAAACACACGGTATATCTACCGCATAATTTTTAAGTGAAGTGGAATGTCTTATTTTTCGGGTTGCATTTTGCGTGTAATCGAGAAAAACAAATGTATGTAATTATTGGATTGGTTTCACTTATGTCTGCCTTTTGGATTACAGTTAAAGAATTTTATCACAACATGGCAAACAACAATTCGTAATATGACGAAGGAATTGAATCTTTGCGAAACGAGTGAAACGTAAGGCTGAAGTTTGTGACGTTCGTGGCACTCGTTTTTAAGATTTCCGAGGTGTCTTTTACTCTGCGTTCTGTGTAAATGTATTTTAGCCTGCTTTCGTCTATGCAGTGCCGCAATAGTCGATTCTCTCGAGATCTTTTCCGTGCACCGGTGTGTGGTAGGGTTGTTTCCGCGTTGTTCTTAGTTAGGCTTTCAAGACCTTAAATTCATAGTTGCGAGGTTGTGTATCTTAGTTCCTTCTTCTGCCAACATGACTTCTGTTTCTTGGTTGGTACCCATGGAAGTAGATGAGAGTCTTTTTATTTCGGAGTGTGACGTATGTTTTCATCCTTCATTTATTAAATTCTTATCTCGTATTGAAATCGGAGCCCTTCTCCTTGTGCATAAGGTTTACGACATTCCTGCAATACCGACGATTTTTACACGTTCGTTTCTACATAAATCAAGCGCATCGCACTGAACTGCAATAAATGCGAAGCAATGATATTTTCTTTGTGTCGTCCTGCTAATCCTCCATGCATAAAT